>NW_009608818.1:61698-79029 GCF_000690535.1 Cariama cristata
TCCTGCTGAGAGGTGGCTCTTTTGACATGTTGTTATAGTGATGGAAGGAGCATAGATACACATTCCTCCGCTCTGTGCGTGAGACATATGGGAGCCAGATTGTACCTGTCACAAGTTGCCAACCTGAATTTGCGGGGTATAAGGGGACACATTCCCAAGGGAATTTCCACTTGACGTTCTTGATTGCTTTGGCTAATATTTGCTTTGTGACCTTTCCATTAGCAGATATGGCATACAGCGTTCGGTACTGCTCTGGGAACGGGTACGTCCGGCTCGCACCGATTCTGCTGTAGGTTTGCCAATGGAATTGCAAAGGCAGCCCAACATGCTGGACCCATTGCGGGGGGAAATTTGACCCTCCAACTCGTTGGTAGATATTTAGTGCCATTTCAGGAGGTGTTTTCCACCTAAAGTGGCTGCTGGGACCACTCAGACATGGAGAAACCGCAGCCAGGGTGCAGAGCAGAGTTGGTTCAGATTTCCTCAGTTATGCCATCTTGGTCGCAGGACCTTGCTCCTTTGCTGGGGCACATACATTTGTTGGGACATGTATCTGCTGGGATGTATATCTGCCAGGACGTGCCATTCCAGCCTGGCTTCCTTGGGAGAACGGGGCAAACACTTGCCACTGACCCCTTTTTTAAGGGACTCCCATTGTGGAAGTGCATGCCTGCCCTGTAGACTCTTAAATCTGTCTGCTCCTGAAAGGGCTTTCAATTGAAAATTGATTTCAATTTTATTGAAATAATCAGTATTATTTTAGAAAATCAATATATCATCAACCTGAAGCAATTTGCAGGGTTTTTGTTCCTGTTAATAGAAGTGTTTTTAACCATCCAAATTGCCAACCCTAAACCCAAAAGCTGTAGCTGTGACCATGGAAAGGGAAAGGCAGGTGCTCGGCTGAAGGTCGAGCATTTCACCCCCTCCATAGGTGCCGTCTCCCATCACCCCACGGTGAGCGAGAGGGGAGCCTGGGCTCTGCACCTACCCCTTGCAGATGTTCTCCTGCTCACCAGGTAATGACCTTGCATAGCTGATGTTAATGGTAGGGTCGTTTCTGTGGGTGGGTCTGGAGGGAGACCTCAACTCATTTTGCCTCCATCCCTGCCCGGCAGTGCTGGTAGTTGTTTCCCAAATGCTGCCCCAGTCTGGGACTGAACCTGTGGCTTTAGCTTGTGGGTAATGAACTAAAGAAAGTGTTGTTTCTTGTCAATCCAGACTTTTTAGTCTGGATTTTACTTTTTCTAGATGATAGAGGGGGGGAAAATTTATGTTGCTGTGTGAACTTAGTTGCTCCTGTAACTGTAAAGCCAGGATGATCTTTCTGAGCTAGCACCAAGCATGCAGATTGGAAAGACCCCTGATTACTTGAGCCAAGTTTTGGGAGAAAACCTTGGCCTGGCAGAAAGGCCACTCAAAGCAGGAGAGTTGCTGGGATCCAAACTCCCGCAGGCTGGTGTTATAGGTCGCTGCCAGTGCCGACTGGTAGGGAAGAGGGTGATGCCCGTGGCAGCAGGGAGCCCTGCACCGCTCCGGGCTGGACCCTTGTGTCCTTTGCCGTGCTCCTGGGCTCGTGGCACTGCTGAGTCAGGGTAAAAAATTAAAGCTCTCCAAATTGCCCATCATTCATCTTGTGGCCGTGGTGTTCTGGGATATGCAGGAGGGGACACCCAGGACCTTAATTATCTGTATGTGCAGCAGAAAAGGAGCTGTGAAAGGAGATGCTGTAGTCTGGGAACTGGTAAGCCAAAAAGCTATCCCTCGGAGCAGTTTGTTATGGAAAAATTTTCCTCTTGGACCGATACTGCCAGCTCTACCGCGCTTTCTGTAAGCAGGTGCTGTTTGTTGTTTATCAAGTCTTGACCTGTATCAGCAGAGTGGCCCTGAAAAGACCCATGGTGTAGGACTTGGAGAGACCAGCTTGGGTTTGAGCTTCTCAAAATGTTTAAAAAATAAAAAAAAGGAGGTGGGAGGGTGGCGAAAACCCACCCTGGATTGAAAAGCTCCGCTTGCATGTTGGTTTGTGAAGAGGCAGCAGAGGAAGGGAGTAGGCGAATGTGAATGAAGCTTTACCAAACCAGCCCCCACATGCATATTTTATACTATCGTTTATCAAAGTTTTATGAGCATCTGGTCTTGGCCCCAAAATCTTTTCAATTGAGGGATATTTTTTTTTTAAATCTATCTGAGTTTGACTACAAGCAGAATCTGCTATAATTTTTTTTTTTTTCCTTCTTCCCCTATTGATTTTACCTGGGCTGGCTTTGCACAGGAAGACCCACGTGGACCTGGGCTCCAGCGTGGCCCCACGTGAAGCATATAAACCACATGTGACATGGAGTGGCTGTTCACGTATTTTATTTCCCAACGGAGAATTTATTCATGAGTGTCTCTGTTACTTAAAAACCCTTCCTCGACCTTTCAAAGCCAGAGCAAACGGTGTGGGGCATGGCAGCGTCACACAGACCGGGGAGAGAAAGGGCAGGGAGAGGTGGGAGTGGGCAAAAAGAGCAAGTTTTATGTTATTTCTCCACAAAACAGCGCATGGGAATGAAAGCGAGGACCTTGGGCAGGCTTCAGTTATGCAGTGCTCTGTTTTGTTGCCATATGTTGCAGGAAGAAATCCTAGGGTTTGGGATTTTGGTGTGTATTTTTTTCTTTCCCCCTTTCTTACCACTGAGCAATCCCCCAAGACTTGGCTCTCCAACCTCGTCTCATCAACATTCATACACATATTGCCACATTCATTCACGCACATCTAAAGGAAAACCAGTGAAGTTTCACATTTCACAAGAAGTTGAGTTTTTTTGATTTTTAATGACAGACTGCCCAGGTACTTGGGCATCAGTTTCCATCTTCCCAAGATTTAACGGTCCCTCCTGAGCAAACACCAGAGAGCCTGCAGCAAAATTTGTATGAATATTTGGATGAACTTCTGGACACAAGCTCCTATCAGTTATCGAAGAAGGTCTTTTTATTTGTTGACAGCTGATATTTTTTCTTAGCCTTGTGAGGAAGTGTTAGATCTGTTCAATGACTTCAGTAGGGTGGTAATTTTTGTCCATCCAGAAAAATCCTCACTCTTGGGGCATGACCCATGGAAGAGTTCAATAATATTTTCCTTGTGGGTAATTTCAAATAGTGACTGAAGGTTTGGTTTTAAAAAGAAAAAAAAAAAAAGGGGTGGGGGGAAGAAAAGGAAGGAGAGTGAGTAGGTTAATTTTCCATTTACCTCTTCCTTTGGTATTTCCTAAATCTCCCTTCAGCTCCCATGTTATAGTCAACCTTTAATTTCAAGATGCATTTGCAAAATTTAGATGGTAGAGTTTGTAAGGAGGCTTTTTGGCACAGGTCTGAGGAAGCCCAGACATCCTGAGATGTTCCATGCAGATAGGGCTGATGAGTGAGCCTCTTTGCCAGGTGGGTTTGCTCAATTCAAGGGGACTTTATTCATAAGTCTAGACAGCTTAACATTGAGTGACCATCTTATTTCACATTAATGCAGCTTCAAAGCCATTTGCATTTTTAGCACTTTACTTAGATTCCCAGGCCTGATGGATTCGGGAAGTAATGGGTACATTATTTAAAAACTGTGAAGAGCAGCAACATTTTACAACAGTGGGTCAATAGTCAGCCTAATATCGGAGCCCTGATATTTGAGCCTGGGACTCTGAGCGACGTTTTGTCTCTCATCTCTCCATAGTTTTAAAAAATTTTCTGGAAAAGCTCAGATTTTTCTTACTTTTTTATTTTTCCTTTTAGTGTGTTCAACAACACACTCCCTTCTGCACGTATAGGTGGAGATGACCTGGGTGGAGAGGCTGAAGGTCTCAGATGTGCTCCCAGAATTGTGCCATAGCCCCTGCCAGGAGCTCTGGGACCACGGGCAGGTCAAGACCAAGAATTGCTGGTGTTTTTCCAGAAATATCTCTGGGCATCCTGGCCCCAAACTGCTGATGGCTCCCAGCCAAGGGCATTGAGAGCCACTGTTAACTCCCACCTGATTTCAAATAGAGAGCTAAATACTTGGCCTTTCTTAAAATCCTGCTATAACACCCAGAACTTTAGGCTATTTGAGAAATCTGAAGCCTATTTAGAAATCCTAAGAGCACAGCTAAGTTTCTCAAGAAAGGGGTCTTGAGTGCAGTTACATCAGAGGGAGGAAGCCCGCTTGGTTGGCTGCATTTTATATATGTTATTTAACATATTTAACATGTTATTTACATATTGCATTGAAACCTGGCTTCTGCTTCCTTCTCACGCCTTCTGACTTGCACGTGTGCTGAGGAGGTACGGTGTTTTGGTATTACACTTTGCCCTGTGCATTATGCGGCAGCCTCCCTCCTCCAGAAAAGATGATGGATCCCTGAAACTTCATCACTAAAACGCATAGGAGGTGGAGGAGAGGGAAGAAAAAAAGAGTTTCCAGCTAAAAATATCAGACATTAAACATTCAGCATGGCCAAATAGGAGATAAAAAAATATTTTAAATACTTTCCAAGCATAATTGTTCCTGTATTTAGTCTGGGCTCTACTTTACTGAACAAAAGTGAAAACAAGTAAAGTTAGATGATAAGCATAAAAAGCTGGATTCAGCTAGAAATATTTAGAGTTTCTGCACTGCAGGAACCATGCATGGTTTTGTTTTTTACTGGCTCCAGCCCTTTTGTCTGAACATTTATATATTTCTTGTGCCTAGTAACTACAGCCAAACTGCTCTGTGATTCCCTGAGTGCAAACAGACTAGAAAGTGAGCAAAGCTAGGAGAAGCAGGCGTTCAAAATCTGTCCTCCAGTCCAACCAATATGTTCTGTGGGACAGATCTTCTTGCCTTCAGGAGCATCATAAAAAAGAAAGAGCTGACAAAATGGGCATTTAGAAGGTACGGTGTTTTCTCTGAAAAAAAAATCCTGGAAAAACCATACAAGGTTGAACAAAAATAGGAATTGCCATCTCACAGAAAATGCCCAACTTTAAATGTTGCTTTCATCCAGATGCAGCACTATTTATTCCAGAAGAAATTGCGCAAATTTGAATTTAATAATGAAAAAAAAAAAGAAATGTTTCATGCTGGCATTTTGATACTTGATTGACCCCACATGCTGCTCAGGTGGAGAGAGAGTTGTGCTGCACGGTGGCCTCCGCAGCGTGGAGCAGAGAATATGGCCCGCAGCAAGCCCAGCCCTGCCATAGGGAAGGCAGGGGAAATGCTGACCCGTCCTGGGTCATTCTGACCATCTGCATATTTCTGGTGAAGTTTGAACAGTCCGAGAAGAAAATAACTCATTTCAGTTTCCTGGTAGAAATGTGAATATTCCCAGAAAAATCAATACTTTCTCGTGGTTAACTTAGATTTTGCAAAAACACTTTTTGGTGCTGAAAAAAATGGTCTCATTTAAAATTCCTGAGCAAGTCCCATGACGATGTATGTGGCATTTTTTTAAATGGACCTGTGGAAATCTCTTGCAGAAAAGTGATAAGGATAAGCTCTTCCCCTCCCTGTGAGGAGAAGTAATGCTGTTTTAAAAGTTCTGGGCAGCACTGGGAGGACAAGCTCTCACTTAGTTTTCCTGTGAAAAAAATATTCTTCCCCGTTTTATAGCCTGATTGCAACTTGGTGAATAGAAAGATGAACATAAGACTTTGATTTGGGCTCTTAAAGCCAATTATCCTTGATAATTTCATCTCTACTAAGCTCTATAGAAATATTTCATGATCTCCTGGTGGGAGGGCTGTCTTTAGGTTTTCATCTGACCTCCTTGCACCTGCCTGCAAGGACTATAGGACCGGACTTCTCTGCCCAAAGGATCGTAGGGACATACCTGTAAGAACTGAAAAGTCTCAGCTGCTTTGCTGAGTGTCTTTGAAAGACTTTAGGTCTGAGGTCCAAAGCGAAGGCGTAGTCAGCACCCCATGGCCCCTCTGGAGTCAGAAGGGCTGGTGATGCCTCGTCCACATTGTAGCAGAGAACCGAGATGGTTTTTGAATGTTGGTCTCAGTAAAAGTTTAATCATTCCCTGGTCAGTCGCCACCAAATTAAAAAATGGCTCTGTGTGGCATCGGGGAAAAAATATTACTTGAGGATTTACAGCAAATTTGAGTTTTAAGAATATAATTAGTCAAGTCAAAATCATTTGCTAAAGTGGGTAATTCTGTGTCGGGTTGCTGTTTGACTCGAGTCTGTTCTTTTTGCATTCCTGTTGCTTAGAACAAGCAAGGAACAAGCAGCAAACCCAAAAAAGTTTTCGGTGCTTTTAGCATCTGTTGTTAGTAAAAAGCCAGCGCAGGGACAAAAGGAAGACTAAGCTGTCCTGTACATCCCCAAAAGCAGGTACGTTTTGTTACCGTGCAGCGGCTTCCGATTGTTCAAAACCATTTGCAAGTCTGCTGGTGTCACTGGGTGTGCTGTCTTAAAATTTTCTGCTGTTGCCGTTTGTGTTGGTAAGCACGAAGAGCACGGGCAGGGAGGACACCCTGGTAATTGCACTGAGTCACTGTAGTTAAGCGCATGTGCCAAATTGCTGCGTCGAGCCATCTGAGCAGCATTAAAGGAACCTGCTTGGCTACCAGAACAATTTCGGGAATTCCTGCCAGCTCTGCTCAGGCTTAATTTCTCTCTATTGCTATATGGCACCACCCACTATCAGGGAGACTATCGAGATGAGATCGTATAAGCTCACAAAGTACAGTTATCCTTAAAAAGGTGCTCTAAAGGGAGTGTACAGACCTAAGATCCAAAGGTGCAAGCAACTCTTACTGTGATTGCTAGCAACTTATCAAGTTCAAGGCACCTTTAGGCTAAATGTGAATACCATGCATTGAATTAGCCCATCCTATAATAAATTTAGTGTTATTTGTGGTTTAAAAATGTCCTTTGTTATCCATGAGAATCTCCTGGTTGAGGTCAATGCAAACGTCCTGTGTGCTCCGACATCCAAATTTAGGTCTGTGCTCTCATGTTCGATACCGAAATCAAAGGGGTAGTAGGAGGATGATTATTTCCCATGGCTGAAGAGCAAAGTAAATGCATTAGCTTAATAATATCAGTTATAAGATGCAGAGATAAGAGAAATGGGTGGGGAGCAACAGTTCCCATCTGAGCCCTAATGGGAACTGTGGGAAAACTTCAGTGAGCAAACCCCAAAGCAGGTGAAAGTTGTTACAGCTGAAACCCATTACACATCCCAACTTGGGCCAAGTTCATGGAGGTTTTGCAAACCTTTTGATGAACCTGGGCTGCGTTTTAAATGAGTCTGGCCTGAGTTAGAGTCAGGTGGAAGCGCTCTTGTATGGGCTGAGTTATGCTGTCCATTTGAACTCAAAAGTTGATGTGAAATTTAGGATGTGAGAACCCGACACAGATCCAGAGAGCAGCAGAAGATCCCTATAGAGCTCTGTAAAACCAGCAGATCATCTGATTCTCCCTATATCATTATTTTGTTGAATTTGATGTATTTTACACTACATTTAGAAGGGCTCAGCTCAATTATTGCACTTCTCAGAAATTCTTGTTTACACAGTGTTTCCATCACATTGTCGGGGGCAGATATGTGTTTAAATACCTGGAGTGTCAACGAAACGAAACCAAGATGAAATAAATTTTCCAGGTTACATTATAACTTCTTCAGTGCAGGAAGAGTATTTCTGCTGATTCAAGCTTAGCCGAAACAGCATCATTCATGGCAATAATATTCCTTTTAAGAACAGCGTAGCTTTGTGGGACAATCTCTGTCCCATCGCTGGGCACAACGAACGTGTGTCCTGCGGCGCTGCTTTCTGCTCTTTGGTGGTATCTATACCAAGGTGCCTCCTCCAGATGCACATTTTCTGTGCAGTCCAGCTTCCCACGCAGATGCTGCTGCACAAATAAAAAGCAAGCAAGCAACGTATATTACCCCTGGAGCTTGCATTGCTTTTATTATCTGGGCATGTGTTACTACATGCCTTATGCCTGCTGAGGTTGGCTGCTTAAGGAGGTGGTCTTTTGCTCTGCCATCTGCAAGGAGAAAAGGCAGCTCGTAATGGGTCATCTGGTGGAGCAGGAAAGCTCGGACCTACCTCTTTATTTTTGCTGAGGAAATAATACAGAAAAAGGTGTAGACAAATGAACTTGGATCATGCTGTGTAAAGGTGCTGCTGTGGTTGTATCCCTCGGTCTTTGTGCGGCGATATTGCTGGTTTTAGACACAGAGAGTCTTTCTTTAGGAGTATGGGACACAATAGATTGGAGGACACAATGAGAGCACCTCAGATACGATGTTTTGTGACAATAAGCAACCATCAGTGTCAAGAGTTATTAGCAAAGCAGCGATACTGCAAGCCACCAGTTAACGCAATACGTGCCATGTGGTCTCGCAGAGAGCCCCTGTCATTTACTGAAAAGTATCAGGTAAGGGAATATATGTTTAAAACCACATAAAAAGATAATTAAAAAAACCAACAGAAATATTGAGTCAGAATTATGTGAAAATGTTCAGCCAGACTCTCAGCTGGTTTTATTTAAGGGAATTTCTGCTGAAGTCTGCCAGGTGATGCTGGTGGGGTGTGTGTGTGTGGCCACTTGCACTCAGAATAATTAAGTTGGCTTTATGCATTTAAAAAAAAAATAAAAAAAAAAAATTGCTGATTTCAGAAGAGTGTGTCCTGTGAATGAAATGCTTCACTTTAGGGTGATATGTTGTGACTTATGAAAATGTGAAATACCTGTTATGGATCGGCTCTCACTTAGCGGGGACTGTGTTTGTCAGGCAATGATTGAAGTTGCAAATCAGTATTCTCCAAGCTGAAATTTCCAATGGGGAGGCAGATAGCTGCAAAAACATCAGTTTTAAGAATAAAATAAAATGAAACAAGCAGTAATAAAAAAAAAGTACTTGACAGGCAAATTTGGTGTTACACGTTCTGCATTTCTTTTCAGTCTTTCAAACTTTCTGAACACTATAATTTGTTTCTAGTGTTAGCATCACTATCATCAAAGATGTTGGACTCTATTAGCTCAGCTGTCTAAGGGATGTCTTTTTAAAAAGGAAGAGAGTAGGAAAAAAAAAAACCCAACAGCAACAAGAAGTTCAGCCACTTGAATTTAAGCATAATCACTTTTCTTAACACGTCCCTCATTTGCAATCAAGGCAAAGACAGCAGGAGAAATCTCAGGCAACTGCTCGCTCACCCCAAGCCGGGCAGAGTTTTTGCATTTTGTTGTGGTTTTGCTGAGGTCATTCTTTCAAGGTAGGAATGCCATGTGGAATGACTTGTTCCACAGCAAGGACTGAGATTTGGGTTAAACAAATTTGTTGTTTAACATAAAATGTCATTTCATGTAACAGTTCAAAGACTTGTCTCAGTGGATGTTTCTTTCGACCCATCATTTTTCTTAGAGCAGGGAGGTAGGGGTCCATCTCTCCAGCTTTGTCTCTAATAGTAGCTTATTCCATCAAGAACAGAGCAGACGTAGGATGACAGGTGTAGAGACTAATAGATGATCTCCAGTTAGCTGAAGGAGAAGGTATGGGTCCTCCTGGTCAAGGTTCTACACAGAAATAGAAGAGACTGAGTTAGACCTTAGCTTTGGTACGACCTTCCTACCTCAGCATGCCACTTACTTCGCAGATGGCGATGTTGGTCCTTCCCTTCTATTTTTGCATCTTAACTATGGCAGTGTGAACGACTGATGGTGGACACTGCTGCTGTGCCGGTGTCCTGCTCCTCGTCCAGCAGGTCCCAGCTGTGGCCAGGGCTGGAAGACGCCCTCTTGGCTCCAGAGTTAGTGCTTCTCATTACTAGGGATCAACAAATAATTCATCATCATGTCACAGTCTTGCTTTGCCTCTTTCCTGTTTGCAGTTATCAGCAGGTTACAAGCTTTCTCAGATGAGTTAGTTATTTGAAATGATTTATCAATTAATTCTGTTGTTGAATTAATAAGTAGTTCAGTTCTGCATATGTATTCAGAGCAAAGTACGGGTTGTCTTCAAAGCTGGATGGAGCACATGGTATTTTTCCATTTGATTGGAGGAATATCACTCTTTCAGACAGGTTTCGGCAGCCAATACGGAAACTCAAGCATGGAGTACCAACTTTCTGTGAATATACCTCATGTTTACTTGCAGTTTTCTCTTTTTGGTGTTGTTCCTGATCACATGTTCTTGCGTTGGAATATTCAGGGGAAACAAGTGACAACAGTGGCACAAAATCACCCAAAACACATGTGCGTGAAAATTTCAATGAATATTCCTAGGAGATATTTGCAGGGTCTCACCAACTTTGCTCATGTCTGTTGTTAGTATTGCAAAAAGTGTCTTTTGCAGAACATGGGACAGAGAATTTTTAAAATGTTAGGATTCACGTTTTTTTGGAGTATTTGCCACTCATTTCATATATTGGCAATTATGTTCTCATGAAAGCCTCTAGATAATGCCGATTGAACATACTCCTGAAAATGAGCATGACAGGAGATGGGGGTGGCTTTTTCTCATTCCTAATTCTCTACTAGGAAAAGAAAAAAAAAAAATCCTATTTAACTCTCTCCAGTGCTACTAATGTGATTTGCTTAACCATGTACGAGATATGGAGGGATATTAGAACCACAGGTAAACCTTGAAGGGGATGAAAATCATTTGTGTGGTCTCTGCTTTCACTTGTTTAGATGCGTTTTAGTGAATCTGAGGTGTTTTGGGGTAAGGTCTCGGAGATCTAGCATCTAAGGGATTGTGGAAGATGCAATGCAGTTTAAGTGAGAGACAGTCTGTCATGATTGAGCCATGAGTGACGGAAACGGTCTGTAGACAAATCTGTCCCAGTAGAAGAATTACAGGACTTAACGTGGATATATGCCAAGGTGACTGGTTTGCTGTAGGAAAGTGTGTGGGATGAGACTGGATTTAGTCAAGTAAGGAGAGCCATGGGGACTTTGGGGTTCATTACATTAGGAAGAAGAAAGTAGGAGATTGTGGTGGGTATATCGAGGTGATTGCACTGGGCAATGGGGAATGATTTTCCAAAAGTGGATGATGTTTTGTTGCCTTGCTTGTGGATACAATGCCAGACCTTTACACATTTTCAGAAGCACACGTGTTGTAAACATATCCAGAAAGCAACGTGTTTTTTCCCTAAGGTGAGGCATGTAAGCAGTCCCATATTCTAGAAACAATCATGCTCCACAAGGCTTTAGTGGTTCTACCACCTTCATCCTTGGAGAACAATGTTTTTCTGATGCACTTGGAAACTTTCCTTCCAGTGCCCTTACTGGTTGTCACGTCCTTTCCCTTTCAGCGGAAGATACAAATTGTATTTTTAAACACAGAAAGGCCGCTCACCAGAGACTGAACCTCTGGAGGAAGAGACTCCGGTGGGAGCTCTGTGCTTTCTGCTGGTCTTGGGGCATATGGCAGAGCTGGCCTTCACGGCTCGATGGCCTGAGGACTCGTACAAGCAGGGGATGACCTAGATTCCAGTTCTTTCTGTCTGACACAGGTTAGGGATAGTTTTCACAACCACCCCTCCAAAGAAATATGCTATCTGGAGAATGTCTGCCAAATGTCTTAATGGCACTTGAGACTTGGGCTAGTTAGTGCCATCAAGTGAAACAAAAGCACCTCCCTGACAATAGCAGAAGCCATTCCCATTGTGAGTGAAAATAATTTTCAAGTATGAAAATACACCAGCTGGGTCAAGTAATGCTTATGAAAAATTCTCTGGTGTTACTTTGATATGCTCGGCGAAGAAACTTTAATTTAATGGGACTCAGTTGAAAAGAACCAATCAAGGAACAGTGGAAAAGCTGAATGCCCAACATAAATACCTGCAGTTCAAACCAAACAATGCCATTGTTGGGCTGTAATCAGGAGAGGGCTTTCAAACAATGCCTGGCAGTGTCCCTCGCCAGCCGGCACAGGTAGCACGCTCGCAGATGACTAATGCCTAGCATGTATCTGGGTACATAAATTACTGTTTACTAATCTCGCGCTCTCTTAGTCATCCTCAAAAGACTCTTCAAAGTGGTATGCTAACGCCGGGCACTTTTTACAATAAGTAAATGTTCGGTTTGCGATACAAGTTGCTGGATGCAGAATTCAACTTTGCTGTAGCTGTGGTTCGCTTGAATGATCTTGACCTGATCTTGAAGGGTTTGAAAGGCTAATCCATTCATTCCTATTCCAGACATACACAGATTAGGCTTCTGTTGAAACAACTTGCACTTTTGAAAATAGCAACAAAACTGCAATCGGCTTTGCATGTGCCTTAAGTTTCCAGCCTGGCAAACGCTCTGGCCTTTGTGCCCTTCCTTTGCTGTCTTCCCCGAGGAGCGCAACTGTTCTGGGCAGCCACGATGCACTTTCTTCAGCTGGGAAATTCAGTAGCTGGAGGTTTCAGGCTTGGCTTCTTCGTGATCTCTGATGATTTGGTTTCACTGCAGAGTTTCGGTATGAGGTGACCTGATGAGTTGTCTTGCGTGTGGGCTTCAAGTGCAGTTTATCTTGGTTCAAAATTTACTTTCTTTTGCAGATTTTGAAACGAATCTCATTAAAAAAAAGAAAAGAAAAGAAAAAAAAAAAGACTGGTGGCTTTGAAATAGTCGCTTCTCATTTCTCCTTTCAGATGTCAGGGGATAACAGAAATGTTTCACAGCCAGATCATCCACTGGTGCAAGTGGAGCTATGCTGGTGGGTATCAGCTGGGGCATCTGGTCTTGTATATATCCATGTATGTCTATGCAGATATACCTGCTGTCCCTACACACGGGGGGGGGGTGTGTGTGCGCATCTGGGCTCAGCTCTGGGTGCCTATACTTAGCTGATGAGTTCTGGTGAGGGGGTTGTTAATTTTCATGTCAGTGGATGTGTCTCCTATGCTGCTGAGCTGAAAGTCATGGTGTGTTGGGGAGCTGTGCACAGCCTACACATGTGGGTGTCTGTTTGCTTATGCCTGTTACCAACCATGAAGGTCAGTCTCGGTAGAGTGGTACCTGAACTGTGCTTAGACTCTGAAAGCTAAAAGTACAGTTGTCCCAAGAAACTGGATCTGAATGGGGCAGTCTGGTGAGTGTCCATACAGAAGTGAGACCAGCTCTCAACCCCCTGCACCCGCTAATGTGTAAACAAGTGCATTCATTTATGCACGTACAGAGCCATTATATATACGCATTACATGCACATACGTATGTGGACATTCATTTAATGCCAATCATACATTGCTGCAAGAAAATGGATGGTACAGGGGAAAAATTCCCCAAGTTTTACGCACGTGTGCGCATACCTTAGCAGGGGTAGCTTTCCTCGGGGGAGCTTTATGACAGTTCTCTTTCTCCGTTAGCACTGAGCAACGTGTCCCCGTTCCAACTCAGCAGGATGCAGCCGGGTGGCTGTGCAGCCCTCTCCTGCTCCGTCTCCCCTGTATTGCTCCGAAACGCATCTGCTGCTGCGGGCTTATGTACCCACACATGTGTGAAATACTGCCCGTGCTACTTTGGCCGGTGGTGTCCTCCACCTAAGTGGGTGAGCAGGTTGATTGTTGCTGTATGAATCAATAAGGTGCCGCTTGGCACATCCCTCTCCCTGTATATCATCAGCAGACAGTGTCTGCTCAGTGCCCTTTTATAATTAAAAAACTGGATAGTTTCCTTGTGCCCATTAATATGGTGCTGCATAAATCTGCCTGGTGGCCCCCAGCTTGTCCAGCTCCACTTCACAAACGGCTTTGGCTTTCTCTGAGACTCGGTCTTTGCATGCAGCAAAATGATTATCCCAGGTGCACAGTGAAGACTTTGCTGGTTTTTTTTCCCCTGTGCATGAAAAACAGAGCTCTCGGGAGGTATGGGCTTCCCTTCAGTGTGTCTGGGACTTTACAAGTGAGGATGCCTCGTGCAGTTAATAGACCTGATAGACCATTGGAAAGAGATTTTGGTCCCAAACCAGAAGGTTCTGGTAAGCTTGCATGGACTATTGGCCAACCCCCTTTCACAAAGGGGGATGTGAATAAGTGCTTGCATCTGAATTGCTGGCAAAAGTGCTTTTTGCTGTATTTCTGCTGCTGCAGAAATGCACCTCGCCAAGGAGAGCTAGTCGGTGGTCGTCAGTGCTACAGGCTTGCCCTACGCGGATGCCCTGTCCAGGCTGGGATATCTTACAGCTGCGAGTGGGGGAATTCTCCGCAGAGCTGGAGACACAATGGCATCGGGAGCCCGCTGAAGGCGAGCCCCCAGAAGGGTAATTACTTACTGCATATTTAGAACCCGCACGGCAATGGCTTGCTGGGCAGACTGCCTATGCGGGCTGCATAACGAATGCAGGCGGCCGCCGAATGCCTTCCCTCACCGTCCATCGAGCTCCCCGAGGCGTTAAAACTATACGTCTTGACTTAAGACTATAGCAGCGCATACCGCTCCTATCCTTCACGTGAGCTGCGTTACACTGACAAAGAAAAAGGCTTTTTGTATTGTCTCCGCCAGGCTGACCTTTCGAGTGTTTACTTTTCAATCGGCTTTAAGAAGGCGAGCTTGAACTCCCCGGCGTGAGCAAGTTCACGGGAGCACTCTCGCCCAAACATTTGCCAAGATAACGCCGAAGTGACAAACAAACACGAGTTGTTTTTACAGGTGTAAAATCAACAGATCAAATGCTGACCCCAGCCGTGGTCGTGAAGCCCGCCTGCGTTGTGTTTGAAGAATACCACTGCATCATTTACACTTGCAAACCCTTTGTAATCTTAATCTCTTTGTGGCTTTTATGTTATACTGGCCCCCCAAGGTTAAAGAAAGAGATTTAGACCTTAAACACAAATCCAGCCTTCAAGCTCTGGAATTATCTTTGCCTTTAAATGCAACTGATCAATGCCCATTTCTTTTGAAAATAAAACCCTTTTGAACCTTGAAAGCCTTCCACTGTTGAGCTATGTCTAAGTGCCACATGGGGAAATGGGCAGAAAAAAGCCCATTTTTCCCTTAGTGCTTGCATTAGAGGTCCTAAAGTTCAGTCCAACGCAATCAATTTAATTGGCGCTAGCTCTAGTGACAAATTATACTGGTTTACACTCAAGTGTAGCACAGATTCCTCAAACGCTGGGAAAGAAGGGAGATACACTTCTTGGTCTCTACTTAAAGAGGGCAACAGTATTGGAAAAGGAGCACATTTAATTTATCACTGTCAGAGCAGGTGCAAAGTTTAATTCTAACTAAAAGCATTAAACAATTAACCCAGACAGTCAGGCCCTTCTGAAAATGCTCAGTTGCAGGGAACACATGGACCAGATTACCAATTGAACAAGTCGTGGCTCTTCTTTTATTTAAATGAATATCTTCTACTACTTAAAAAAATGAGGGGGAAAAAAAAAAAGAGAGAAGATGGAATGAAAAAGGGAAAGAACTTTATAGCCCTTTGATAACTACTGAATAAAATCCAAGATAGGAAACTCCACCAGAGTTGCAGCAAATAGCTGTCTTTTAAGTGACTCATTGATCTTTGATACCCTATGAATTAGGGAATCTATACTTTATAACCTGCCAATACCAGCTCGCTCTAATACTTGTGCATGTGCTTTTCAAAGTGCCTGGCTACTGTTTTCTTCGGCAGGGCGATGCACTCCTTAGGCTGGATTTTATCCCTTTGACACTTTGAAGAACTGCGAGGACTCTTTGCAAATGGGGCATGGCTTGCCCAGAAGCGAGGGTTTGATTTCAAAGAGGAGATTCCCCCAAAGCAGGGTCCCATCGAAGAAAGCCAGTAAACCCATCCTTTAATCCTTCCTCCGTTGGCAACGTGAAGTCCCGCAGCTATAGCAGACATCGGTGCTTGCTTAAATTTAAACGGTGCTTTGGCAGGTAAAGATGGTGTTGGATGACAGCACAGTGTGGTACAGGCAGGGCAGAATTTGGGGCTAAAAACCATGTTCTGGAGGAGAGCTACTGAGTAACTCTCTGGGATGGCAAGTTTGAGTTAGTTTTGAATCCATGGGTTATGCATTTGTGATAAAATCCATCCTTCCATGATTTAAGAGGAGGAAATCGTCCAAGAACAATCAGGTCTCTTGTCCAAAAGAAGCTCACGCGTATTGTGAAGAAGCAAACTCTACTGAAGGAGTCCGAATCCTTCGTCTCTGGGCATCCTTGCCATCTTCCAGAAGTGGGCAAAAATTCCTGTCACTTCTAGTGTGTTTTGTGTTGGTCTAAATTTGAATAGCCAGGGCAATTTAGAAGTCTGTCCTTTCTTCCCGAGCCTTTATAAAGTATGTGTCTGTGGAGGATAAATCGTTTCATTATATTCCATTATTTTGTGGATAACGTGCTGGTGATATCAAAACAGTGAGAATAATAACATTGTTCCCACTCCAGTGCCATCAGCAGATTCCCTCCTTTCTACCGTCATTTCAGTATCATTACCATGTCTCATTGCTCAGACCTCAGGTAGCCAATTTTGAAGTAATTCATCCTCGCAAAAAATGCCAAATGCCCATGTCAGGCATTTAGGCTGCATTTTTCAAACTCCCAGGTACAAGTTCATGCAGGCTGAAGGGTCTGGATCCTTATGATATTGTGTAACTCGAGCCGATGTGCTTCAAATGTATCTCTAATATGACTTTTTTCTTATTTTTTGAAACCTGCCAAACATACTATTGAACAAAGGCTAATCTTCAGATATGCATGGACAGGGCAAACAGCTTGAGATTAGGTGGGATCTTTGCTTACAACCCTGTGAATGGGAATTTAACTCTGCCATTTATAGAGAACTTATCCCCAGAGACCTGGAGCAGCACAGAAATGAGATGCAGGTGATTTTGGTGGACTTTGCGGCTCCTGCTGCGTGTCTGCATCCATCCCTCGGTGGTCTGGGCATGGCATGTTCAATGGAAGCCACTTGGAGGATCCCTGAGATCCTCTCTTGAAAAGCAGTTAGAGCAGAGAAAAATCATTGAATTTACAAGTCTTCCTCCGCAGCCAGTGTCTGTGGTGCCTGGTAAAAGGGGTGTTTGGCTCTCTTTGGCACAAAACACCTGTGCCCCATCAGAGGAGGCTCTGCCCATCTATAACGTCTCCTGTTCTCAGACAGAAACCTGTGCGAAAGGACAGTGGGTCTCAGAGAAGATCTAGCCGTGGCTGGAGGAAAGGCACAGCTCAGGAGATCCCACGCCAAGGCTCTGAGATGTGTCAGCAGTTTCACTGGTCTTGCTCTGGGTGTTGAGGGGGCCTCATGAAATGCTGGTTTTTTGAACGTGTTTTCTTGGAGAAGGTGGCTGGAAATCTCATGGGAACAGGTTTACTTGGGAATATACCCGGTTATTTCTGGTTTCATTTAATTTCTGTGTTGGGAGTAGGGCTGGAGCAGCAGCCACTGGAAG
>NW_009608818.1:79060-81324 GCF_000690535.1 Cariama cristata
CTTCAGATAGAAAGTCTTTGGGAAGGAGATCTTCATGCTCTTCAAACTTAGGCTACCCAGTTCACTCACAGGACTTTACGATGTGAAACCCAAAGCCTCCCAGTGTCCAGGGATGTCTTTCCCAAACCTCCATTTGGGTTTTGGTGAGGTGGTGGGTGAGACTGGGACCACTCTGGGCATGACTGCATCCCATACCAGTGGCTGCTGAGCATGCAGTGATGGCTTGGGGCTCCCGGGAGAAGGAAGCAGAAGGAAATGCAAGGGTGTACAGGAAACTTTGCTGAGATATTTTTCATATTTCTTCCTTTCTTTCTTCCAGAGATTTTAAAATTGTTTTTATCCCTTAAAGTGTAAACCATTTATTACAAATACCAACATGAATTTCCTTGCAGTAGGATAAACACTCAGCTGTTCCACTTACTGGAGTGCTGTAACATAAACAAAACCAAACCCAATGATTTTTGCAGTGAATTCTTCCTCTGGTAGGGAGTAGTATTTCTGTGTTGTAATCAAGCCAGTGTTTATGCCTGCATCCAAACAACGCAATCTGAATGACAGGATCCCACATGTACTTTTATATAGCGGAGAGATAAGGCGCTTGGAGGCAGAGGAAGGAATACAAATGATCCGCTCGATAACAGCATGAGCTTTTCTTTGTGTGGTGGGGTTGTACAAGTGAAAGGCAAGACAAAAAAGCCCTGGCTGTATCCTCGTGCAAACCATGAGACTTTTGGTCCTGCCTGCTTCAGTCTCACCAAAGTCCAGGTTGAACCAGAATGACTCCGGCAGTGCTTTCCCCAGTGAAAAGATGACAAAAATGCATTAGCGTGGTGTATGGGTTATTTTATATCGGTTTTGTGTGTTGGCCTTTCTAGGGCTTATTTTCAAGATTTTCCTTTCAGTCCTGAGGATGAGCAACTGTTACAATGATAAACTTCAAATCGGTTACAGTCACAGGACTCCAGGAGCTGTGACTTGTAAGAAGAGTGCCAAGTTTCCAAACCTTAGATTCAAATGATGGGCGCTAGTATCATCCAGTCCCCCAAATTGATGCTTATTGCTTGCCTCCTTAACTACTACTAGCGCCTGAAAATGGGATGGATTAGGGAAAGCTGATGATCCAACTTCAAAGTAGCATGAAGATGCCAACAAGAAGGCTCTTCAGCTCCCGTCACGGTTCTGCCGGAGCGCCGAGCGTGATGCGGGCCATAGCATGCGTGCCGTCAGGTAGCTCTGGTATACCTGCTATCTCTCATTTCAGTGAAACAGGACCTGGATTTGTTCTGACTACACCACTGTAATTTGTTACATGTTATGACGTTAAATATAAACGTCTGAAGCTTTTGACTCTTTCAGTCATAATGTAACTGTAGTAGCCAACTAATTTGGCCCAACATGAAAGTAATAGTACAATAACAGTCAAAATATTTTCCACTATCTATAAGCTACATTGTAACATAAACATTGAGTTTAGTAAACTGGAAAAAAAAAACACCTTAAATTGTATCAAAATGAAAGGTTTTGACCATATCCCAGTCAAATATTTTGAGGAAGTCAAATCCAAACATAATTTTGATTTTTTTTTATTTTTGCTACCACAGCCTCTTCAGCTCAGTTTCATGTGGAAATTTGGAATTGCCCTTGTAGCGGGAATGCTTTACTGCTGTCAGTGAGACAAGGTGGGATCTTCTCTTCAGCCATATAGTTGTGTGATCCCTTTTTTTGGTGGGTTATGCTGTTACCCTTGGTGGTAGCATGAGGCAGTGAACTCCACAGGCTTAACTGCACCTTGCCTTTTATTGTATATAACCTTTAATATCAGTTTTATGTGTATCACTTTTCAGTTGGTTGAAACGTCTGCTTGGCTTGGTCCTATGAGGACCAAGAATGAGGTAACATGGGTGCAAACCCTCCGTGATGGGTTATGTGTCCGCTTAAGGAATGTTTCTGCATCTTCAGCTGGGGCTGATGCCCCTCTATCCCCCCGCACCGGTCAGAGCTGAGCCTGTGCCTTGTCGAAGGACTCATTTTGAGGCATTTTTGAAGGGACGCGGATGTCGGAGGTGCAGAAAATACATGTTAAAATCTGTTGCTGGTATTTCTCTCTTGCTCTTTTCGGTTTTGCTAGTCTGAGGCCTGATCTGCAACCAGCTGGGGTCAGTAAAAGGGTTTTCACCGCCTGCGGGTGGGTTTTGCATCCTGCGCAGGTGATGCGATGTTGAGAAACGTTTGCGTGCTCTTGGTGTTTGCTTTCTGGGGAAGAG
>NW_009608818.1:81500-99000 GCF_000690535.1 Cariama cristata
AAAGCAAATTCTGCATCTTGGTGAATAAGGTCACATCCCCAAAACATGGTCCTGCTTGGGATGGTAAACACAGCAGGGGAAAGGCTGAGAAGTTTTCCATAAAATAATAATAACAATGCCTTCCTAAATGCGTGAAGGGAGCAGCAGAGGATGAACTGGTCAGTGTAAATGCATGATGTTCCTCCATAAGATTTAACCAATTCGGCCCACGAGTCGACAAAATATTTAAGCATATCCTAAACTTGAGTGGCATTTGAGTTCATACATAAAGTGGTTGCTTCAGGGTTTTCTTTAAAACAGATGTTATCAGGAGTTGGGGTCTCCGTGACTTACCACGGTGGGATCAGGTCGTGCTCTGCTCGCCCCATGAGGTACCCCAAAGCAGGTACCCTGGTGCAAGCCTCCCCTGAATTTACCTTCCTGGGAAAAGACTTCACAGAGAGCCAGGAGGGCAAAATTCATCCCCGATGCAAGCTTGCAATCCAAGAAAATGATGGTCCCCGATGCCAAGTCTGGATGTGTCCCTGGCCTTTTGTTTAAAGTCTCTATTTGCATTCTCTGAAGAACCAGGAGTGAAAAGGAAAAGCTTCTCGTAACGGTGAGCGCGTTAATTCTGGCGAAATGTGGAAGGGTTTTTGTTGATATGCTCTTTAAAAGCATGATCTGTTTTCTGCTTCCAGTTAAAGAGGGTAGTGGCAGTCTTTAGTGGCTGTGTCAATGTAGCCCGTGTTATTATGTACAGATGTGCCAGCTGCAAGTAGGCATTATCTCTTTGATAGTGCGAAGCACTTTACAGTGGGTCAGAGAAGTGCAGCTCTCAACCAATAGATCTAATTGCAATCCTTTTATGTTCTCTATGATTGCAGGTTTCTCCAGCACTATAAACAAATAGTAATCAACTAAACCTGTTACCTCTGAGCAGCGATGTCACGATATGAAATATTAACTGTTCCAAATACAGTAATGATGGTTTGAATCTGTATTTGTTCTTGAAGGTAAAAAATAAGGAAAAAATCAGGAGCGCTAGCACTGGCAGCATGAAGAGCCCTCTGGCTCTCTTTCCTCTAATGAAAAATTGTGTCTGTACACGACATGTTTTATGTGGTCAAATACAGTGTAAATATTGTGTACATCTTTTGCTATAGCAACAACATATTAACAGTACCACAAATAATCTCTGCCTCCGAATCTACATTTTTATGACACCGTTATGCTAATACAAGACAAACTTATATTTTGCTGTGCGTCTAATCCACCCCAAATTAATCCATTTGTATTCCTATAATCCAGCCAACTCTTTTCGCACCTCAAGATATATTAGACGCAGGCCCTGAACGTGTGGCTGGTGAGATGGAGTAGAGTCGAAAGTGGAGAAGGGCGCGTTTTTACCTGTTTTTTTGCCATCTCAGGAAAATTTTGGTGGAAGTTCTTTCTGGGTGTTTGGCTTGCTGGGATTTTGGAGAGGGCAAAGAGAAGAGTTATTTGGGGAGCAACCTTTCTAAGTGCTTAAACTGAGATGTTTCTACTCTGTATTACCATGCTTGTAGCAGACTGGACAATTTTGGGTTTGGGCCAAGTCTGGTTGAGAAGTGGGTCCCAGGGGCCAGATCCTGCCCATGCTATTGAGCTCTCTTGATCTGTGAAGACTGGACTTGGGCTGGCTCATGGTAATTCCCCACTGGCCCAACCTCAAAGGGTGCCAGAGTTACTTGAACATTTTTTTTTGTCGTAGATGGTTGAGTTTGAGGGCCTATGCATCAGCACAATTTAACTTACTAGTGTAGTTAGAGAGGGGGGTTCAGGAAGGCGACGGTACTTGGATGCATGACAGATGTCCAAGGATCAGACATCAGCTCTTCAGATGCTGAAGGCGCCTCTGGAAACAGACTTAGCATCTTGAAGCATCGAAATGGGACTTTCCACATAAATTGATCATGAAGGAGAGTTTATGAAATTTTTCACGGTTTGGAATTTAATCAAATCTGATCGATGCAGCTCTAATGCAAGGTGAACTTGTTGATCGCTTCCACTGGAGGGTAAAATATACCAAAGAAAAGCCAGGGCTGTATGTGCAGCGTGCGTTTCCGCTTGCTGTCATGCTGATGCAAAGCGAAATAATTAGCTGAATGCTGGGGCTGCTCATTGTTACTCGTTTAGAGGCATAAATAACCCAAGCAATGCCTTCCCACCCCCACCTGCATCTGTCCAGCTCCCGGCATGCCCCTCTCCTGTCCCGGGGGCATCCTGGGCTGACCCCCCGACACCCGGCCGAAGGGGGTCAGTGTTAGGCTGGGCTTTGTGCCTTTCCCGCGCCCCCAGCTCCCGCTCACCCGGGGAGCGAGAGATGGAGATTGGGAATTAAAATGTCTTTAAAAAGAAAATAAGCTTTTGTATCAGCCAGCTGGCGAAAGGATAAAGGACTGTGCTCACAAGATGCAATCAAAATTCAACAGTGTTTTATTAAACATGTAATATTATCAAACTAAACAAAAGAGCCCTCAATGGCTGGTAATACAATGGGATACAATTTTTTTTTTTTTTTCATGGTGTCATTCATACAAAAGTATCATTGAACATTCGTCTCCCAGTTACGAGCTGTACATGCAAATACCAGTACACGTTGTGGGCTCCGCAATGAAACACAACGTAGATGGCAGGTAGATTGCAGATCGTTCTGTTTCTTTTCCAGATAACTCATGCACGAGGAAAATAGGTGGCTTACAGAATTAACCAGCCAAAGGGGCTAAGTTTAACTGTCTGTTAAGGACCTTGATCTGTAAACAGCTTATTACATTTATTCCTCCGAGGCAGCCCTGTTTGTAGACTTCTGCCCCGGTGCCCCCCCACGCAAGGGCTGCAAATCAGCAGCTGATTTTACTCCTGTTGGTTTTTATTTTTTGCTCTCAGTTTGCTTTTCTAGCACCTAATAAAAGCTGTTCAATAATGGATAAAATGCTGTGAACAAAACTGAACAAACTGTTTATATACACCTCTTCTCTACTTTCATATTTAATTTTGCACCAGTAAAAAGACATAGACCTAAAGCAAAGTCTCAGAGCTTGGATCGGGTCTTGGTTTTGTGGCTGCAAGACTGTTATATCTGACAGGTTTTGGAGACTCCTGTGAGATCTGAGAGCACAGCGTGGTCAGACGAGGAGGCTGGAGCCAGGCTCTGGGTCCCGATGAGGTGGTCACCCTATGGTGCTCATGGTGTGAGGGGGTGGGAGCGTGGTCCAGTAGGGCCAGCACATCTGTCCCATGCTCTTAATCCCACCTTGAGTTAGGCGTAAAGGGCAGCTTCAAGTGCAAGGCAATGGTGAATCGAGCCCTCCAAACAGTTGTAATTATCTCCAAAGAACAATCAACAATTAAATTGCATTATTAACTCTTGATCTCACTGGAAAGATGTGCTGTCTTTGTTTCAAGTACCTGAGGTATAGCTCTTCCCTTGATTTTATTTACTCGGTGAATTTTGATCCCACAAAGGACTGACAACCGAACAATCTTTCAATTAAAAAGAGAGGGGGAAAGTGTGCCTGGCCTCCATCAGATCAGCAAAGCAACTGGTTTAAAGGTGTTTGTGAACAGCAGCCTGGGAGCAACCCAGCTGCAAAATCTTTTCTTCCCTGAAGAACCCCAAAGGCAGAGCAGCATGGAGGGGGAAAAAAAATAAACCACTAAGAAGCTCTAACCTTATAACATATACAGTTTTTGCTAAAAATATATATTAATAATATATTATTGAGCGGGCATAGATGAAGAAGGCCAGGGAAAGCGTAAGCAATAAGAGTGTGAGCAAGGTCAGTGTTCCTTGCCCGAGGACAGCACAATCAATAAGATCTGGTCAATACCTGCTTTATTACTACACTACCACTCCGAGCAAAATCATTTTTAAATTAAGAATATATTTTGCAAAACTGAATTAACGATATTGAATATTTTGCTCTTTGATATGACTAGCCTTCAAAATCAAATTATTAAATATGGAAAAAAGCGTATTGGTTCAGCTAAGGATTTTTTTTTTTTGTCCCTGGAAAGGAAGTGGACGGTTTGTGATTCCCACTTGTGCCTGGGCATTGTATCGCACTGGATCCTGCCCTCGCCGCCCTCTCCCCCAACAGTGAAATGCAAAGGAATTTGGTTTTGTTTCCAAAAGACTCCTTTTTGCACTGGAGGCGAGATGCTGGTGGAGAAAGCTGAGTGTAAAATGGACATCAGCAGTAAACTTCTGCAGAAATTGAGATGCTTAGGGTCTCTGATTCGGCACACAGATGATCCAACCTGCCCTAAACCCACACATTTTTGTGAGCTATCCCCACCTTTTCTCCTGCCCTCCTGGGCTTCCCAGCCAATGCACTCAGAGCATATATTGATAGTGTTAATTTGGAGCTGTCATGAAGGCACATTCAAGGCAGGTTGCTCAGCGAGACAGTATCAAAGGGATCCTGCTCCCCGGGGCAGGTCGGCTTTGGCTGTGCTGGATTGTGCCAGGTTGCCCCTGCCTTTTGCTTAAAAGTTTAGAGCCTGGAGTAACTCGAGCAAATCTTGTTTCATTGCGTTAAAATGATTACATGGGTTTAAGATGGCCATTTATCACGCTAAATTTTGTTTCCTTTGGAGGGACAGGAAAAGAAGCTCTTATTTAGCTGTCTCGGGGTTTTGAAGGCTTAGCTTTGGCAGCCTCAGTGTGAGCTCTGCAAGGAGGCTGTCCTCCTGAAGTGGCCGGTCAGTCACACGATGGAAACCGTGGTGATGTGAGGGGGAGAGCAGTGGGTGCTTGGTGCAAAGTAGCTGGCTTTGGAGCTTCAATTAGCACTCTATGGGCTGGAAATCTTGATCTGGTGTCCAGATACGTGGCTCAAGCCCGGGAGGATGATGTCGGCAGGGTGGGAGGCTTTCTTTGTGCAGGAAAACACCGATGGGAGCCGACTGCCAACCCTGCTTCCCGTAGCAGGGTCTTGGAGATGATGCTCCTCTCCTGCCGCCCTCCCCAGATCCTTCCAGTGCCTCGCTGGTTTCTGCCATGCACTCCCTTGTTGACATTTATTTTGTAATAGTTATCAGCTGCTGGATTCGAGTAGAACATGAGAGATGGCAATCTCCCCTGAAATTGAGATATATTGAAAAAGCTCAGGCCTTTAGGGGTGGGTATTTATTTATTTTTTAAGTTTCACTTTTTTTATTGCTTGCTGCTTGACTCCATCTAATCTTCCCCAAAACATTAGACATGATTCACCAAGGGCAGATCCCTAAAATATGTCCTGGCTGTTTGAGCACCAAGGGGGTAGCTGGTTGCTTGCATTCAAAATGAAAAGCACTCGCTTTTTGTTGTGTTGATTGAAATGATGTAAAATACATTCCCCTTTCAAAGCACTGATGCTGCCCCTCTTTATGAGGACCAAATTACCTTAAACCCCAACAACTCCACATGAGCGATTGCCAAATCGATGGAGATTCTGTCATACAGTTTTTGTGGCTGTTTAAAACTTATCTGGTACCTCCAGGAGAACATCAGAGAGCTTTAACCCAGCAGCTTTTAACCAATGCCAATACTTCTGACAGGGATGGAGGCTTAAAACCAAACTTGCGAGGGGAGAGGTTTGAATTTGCTTCGTCTCTCCTCAGCATCTTTGTTTCCGGGAGCACTTTTGTTTATTTTCTTTTGGGGACACTAAAGCCCTGGCCTGGGTGTTGATGGCTGTATTTGCAATTAAAGAGGGATTTCACCATGCGTGCCCACGGTGGTGGCTCTGCTGTGGCAGCCACCTCTGTTCAGCCTGACATTTGAATCAGGGAACTCTCCCTTAATTAGCTCCTGGGTAGGAGAAAGGTAAATAGCTCTTTAGCTTTTGATAGCACCACCACACCAATGTCCTAGCCAAGTGGATCCGTCCGTGCCTGTCTATCTTCATGCTTGTAGGATCTTTGGTGTGTTCACTGGCTCGGGGCTGGGCAAGGGGGACACCCTTGTTGTCTACCATGGGGTTGTATAGTAGCAGGAACATCAAGCTTTTAAGAAGAGAAAGCTCAAACCACTTGTAGATGTTTCCCTTTGGAGGAGGGAGTGGAGGATCCCTAAAAGTCATGTGTTGAATCCTTGGTCTTGGGATGGTTTAGTGATACCCCGTACCTGCTCCAAGGGTCTTTGTAGAGAGAACCAGTACCCCTGTTTTTTTTCTCTTGTATAAACTTGGTGGACATGCAGCAAGAATGCATTGAAACAGGTCCTAGTGACATTTTTGTTGGCAATACAGGGGAAGCCAACATATTAAGCAATTCAGAGGGAAAAATCTTTATCCCCTTCTCACGCAGCACTTTGCCTCCAGTGCACTCCCTTCGGAAAAACCAAAAACTTTAATCTAGAGTGAACTCTGACATCCCTGACCCCAGCGTTGTACTAGGACAAAGTTCATCTGTTTGCTGCTGGACCTTTGCTGTTCAGGGGTTCCCCCAGGCATTGGCTGTCGTTGGAGGGGATGGATGGCTCACCAAGCCCTCTGTCCCTCCTGCTTCGGAAAGTGAATGCGGTACCTTGGAGACGTAACTTAACCTCACTAGATATTTTTAAATAAAGATATCAGGGGTTGAACGGAGAGTTGATGGGAGATCGAGACAGCTGAACCTTGGGAACAGAGGGAGAGGATGGAGAAGTGTTATACAAAACCAGTTGATGGCAAAAAAGAAAAGGAGAGACTTGCGAAATGCCTGGGGTTTTTTGGGGAGTGTGTTGAGGCAGGGACAGGTAACGCCTTAGCTTGAACCACTGCGGTGGGTTACTCTGTCGGTTACTGTCGGTAGCACGCTGCCTTCAGCAAGTGTCCGAGGCTCTGCTGCTGCCTGATCTGCACAGAAAAGCTCCTGCAAGCACCGGGAGGGTGGAGAGGGAGAGCCTTAAGACTTTAAATAAACTTGACGCTAAGTCAAAACCCAAACAAAACAAGGGCAGGGGGAAGGAGATAAGTAAATAGCCTTGTTCACCCTTACATATATATTATACCTGGCAGTTAATGGCGGTGGTGAGCCAGTCAGTGTACCGTGTGGAAAAAAACCCCGATCTAGCCCTTCCAAAATGCTTGACCCACTGATACGGGGTGGAGGGCAGGCAACTGCACTAGGGGGAAAATTTCCCCCTGGTGCTCTCCGTCTTATTTTATTCTTTCTGTGCAGGCATCTGCATATGTGGAAAGGATCTGGGTGAAAACCGATGGGTCGCCTAAAGAAACCTCTTTCCGCAGGCATCCTTTAACTTGCGGAAAGCGTGCGCCGTTGCACTCACTTGACAGGACACCTGCAATCTTTAAGACCCAATTAGTCTTTTCAGAAGTACGACGTCAGAGGGAGAGAAACTTGACCTTCTGGGGCCGGTAGAAAAAAAAAAGAAATCTTCCCTTTCATTGCCTTTCGTTAAAGTTGCGAGGGAGGTCGTGCCTCCCCCTGCGGCGCAGGGCAGAGGGTTGTATCGATAGAGCTGGTCCCGTTGTGTTTGCGAGTCAGTGCAGGTGCGAGCTGCGAACAAGCAGGTGTTTGTACAGAGGTGACCTCGAGCGCGGGTTGCTGACCTGCCCTTTCCTCCTGACTCATCTTTCCTCGAAAAAGGGCTGGTATCGGGCTGTGGCGCGCCTGTGAGCTTTCTCGGCATGTAAAAATAACATTATTTAGAGGTCTCCATTAAGGGCTTCTCTTGCAAGATACTTTTTGATAATTTACCTAGGAGAGATGCAGCTAGGATGCTGCTGGAGCTGTTTTAAAAGAGTTGAGTTCTGCTGAGATTTTGCATCCGTAAAGAGAGGTTGCTCCTTTAAAGAAGTGAAAACAAGCTGCTTTGTGTTTGGAAAAATGCATGGCTGGTGCAGGTTTTATCTGGGGAGGAATCTGGGTCTGTTTGTTAACAGGCTCATATAAACCAATTTGGAATAGGGGGACATGCTGGGTGAGCTGCTGGGCTCTCTTAGGCAAGGCTTCCTGGGACATTTAGGCAAATTGTAATTTTCTATTAGTGTTAATAACCTTTTAATCACAGTGGGGAATCAACAGTTCTTAATACATATATGTGCCCAGGCATACCTTTACATGTGTGTATCGCACAGATTTCCTGGGCTGCTGGTCTGGTCTGCCTTTTCACCTTAAACCTCATCTGCAAGTTTATCTCCTGCTTAATTACGTGTGTATGAGAATTAAGGCTTGTGTTTACTTGGGCAATAGAGAAGGATGTTTTATCAGAGAAGCTAACAGCAACGCTGCCAGCATCTCTTTGCACTTCTGCAGCGTGTCATACATCAGCCTCTGTGTCCCACCCTGCCTGTCCGATTGCCTCCATTTTACAGATGGGCAAACTGAGAAGTGGGGAGGAGGAGGGCGAGGGGACGCACACGCTTCATCAGGGAGCCAGCGAGGGCAGGAGGAGGCATTCCCGAATCCTCCCGCGTCACGTTCGTGCCATCTCTCTGACTTTTGTGGGAGCGCAAACTCCACTGCGCACCCAGAACAGCGGCGGAGGGACCAGAAACAAAGGCAAAAGCTGGGCAGAGAGACATGGAGTTGCAAAGAGACTTCTGTTGAGTTACCACAGCGTGAGCTCTTGTGTTAATTAACATCTTCATTAATGATCTGGGATAAGGAAAATACTCACAGATGATATCAAATGGGGAGGAGCTGCAAATATGGAATGATACAGGAAGAACTGAAAGATGAGAAACATGGGTAAATGACAATAAGAGATTTAATGTGGAAAAATCTTGCAGCCACTAGAATACAGTTAGAGCCTTCAGCGAAGCTTTGAGATCATCCTGGACTGATGGGAGATTTGGCAGCAAAAAAAGGGCCCAAATGTGTTGGGGTCGCGTGTGGGTGGTGTTGGGGGCTGAAGGGGCTGGTTGATGAAGAAAAGATGTGGGCATAGTGTGACTGGGAAGTGCAAAGAGGGAAAGGAAACTGAAGGTAAATTATAGAGAATTGGATTAAATTACCAAATATTGAGAAGAAAATTCCCTGATGGAGGAATGTTTGAGGTTGCTGAGTTGTTGCTGGGATGATGCAGTGGAGGCTCTGTTGCTCCGTACGCTCACAGATTTGAAGCTCAGGAAGAACCCTTTGATCACCCGGTCTGACTTTGCGCGTAGGCCCTAGGATTTCATCCATTTACTCTTGTACTAAGCTCAATGACTTGAGTTTGACTAAACTGTAACTAGGGGACATTTAAAACCAGAGTGGGTGATCTACTGAGAAATGAATTGTAGGGCAACAATCCCATGTTGGCAGGGAGGTGAGTCAGGTGATTTCAGGGGTCTTTTCAGACCCCATCTTTGCAAGACAGAATAAAATGTGAACGTGCAGGTTGAACAGAGACATCTAAACTCACATGGGACCAGCCCTCTGGTTCCATGGACTCCATCAACTCCAAATGGACCTGAAGACCAAGACCTGCATAGACTGGAGCAGTCAAGGTTTATACTTTACTTGGAGGGAGACCGCTGCTCGGTGTCCATCTCTATCAGTCAAGCTGTAAAACTTATCTGCAGTAATACTGTGTGAATGTCTGCATCAGGCAGTGCCAGGAGAAAATGTCTTTCTATGTGCACATCCGACGTGTGTATACAAGTACGGACGGTGTAAAGGATTGCAGAGGGAGTCTGGGGAAAGTCCGCGCTACGTCGTCCTTGCTATCAGTGCAGAGAGAGACTTAACTTTGAAATCCGACTGCTAAACAAGGGTGTCTCTGCCTGAATTAGTTGCAGCTTGCTTTTCTTTTTGTCTTTGAAGAGTTGCTCTGTGGGTGATGCTGAGTTACGGTGCATTACCTTCCACAGATAACAGAAAGGAAAGAGAACAGATTAAGGGGGACAAAAACCCCACAAGCCAAAATATTCTCCGTAAACCTTAATTGAAGTGGATTAGCAACAAGGATGTGTTTTGTACGCGTGTGAGCACACACACATAGATGTTCTGGGGACAAGACAGGGTCAGATCTGGACTCTGAAAAAGAGTTTTCCACTGATTCCTAATGACTTAAGACAGATCTAAGCAACACCAGCTGGAACCAGACAACTTTGGCTCCAGAATTAGTGTAGATAATTTATCAGAGCAGTGCTTGAATAATAAGACTATCTCTGCTTTATTATATCAGCCAGTGTCATAACCAGATAGAAAAGTTTAATATTAACAAGAGGAGCTGCCTTCAGTAAGCGTGTGTGTGAGAGAGAGAGCGAGCGCGTTCTCATTTTTAAAGCCTGTGTGTACTAAAATGTCAGTGTCTTGACCTCGGGGAAAGGAGTTCATTAAAAAAAATACAAATACAAAGTAAATAGTCTCTCTGAAAGGTTTATTTAATCTGTTTCTCTTCCTGCCCTGATTTTTCTTAATGTATTTAAAACTTAATATTTACCCTAGCAAAACAAAATCTATAAAATAGTTTTTGTAGGCTCCTAAATAAGTAGTAGCAGCTCAGCCGGAGCCAGCCAGTAAGCACTGCGAAATATGCATTGTAGAGACATTTGAAGTTGTCCCCAGTGGACAATTTGCACCGTTCAGTGTTAAAAGGCTCTATTTCAGTGCTGCAGAAAGCCCCCCAGATCCCCTGACTAGGCAAGTCGAGTTTACAGATGATGTACTCCACTCAGCCGGCTTGTAGTTTCAGGGCTTAAATGGCTGGCAGGGCAAAGAGGGGATAGTTAAAATTCTCAAGCTGCTAAAATGGAAAGCCTTGTAAGATTTTATGGTAGAAGAAAAAATAATTTTTGAAGGCTAAATGTTGCTGGCTTGACCAAGCAGACAGTCGGGGAGTCTTGGTTGGGGGCAGCGGGGACCGTCTCTGCCAGGGAGAGGGAGATGTGGAAAAGGGGGTGCCTACCAAATACTGAACCTGCACTGAACAGTGAAAATGGGAGAAATCTGTGCAGCCAGGTAATGTTCCAGGCTGCTCCATTGCCTCTGGTTAAAAAACCTGCCCCACCAATTACTCTGCTTTAGAAATGTATCTGACAGGAGGTGTTTATACTCAATTTACTGCAGTATTGAGTTCTGTCTCCTAAAATTTGGCTTTGGTTTCTTCCCCTGTGAAGTTTGGGAGGGAAGGGGGGGCGATTCCACTAATTTTCACTGGCAAAGGATGCCAACGTGGGGATGCACTGTATGTCCTGGTGTCCTTCCGTCTCTCCCTCCTCCGGAGGCCAAGCACCACTGTCAACATGTTTCAGCTCCGTGTGTTTTGGGTGCTCTTTCCCACCCAGGACACCCTCTCCAGCCCGTACTCCCTGTGTCCAAATCACTTTGGAGTAAAAATGGAATGATTTTAGCTCTTCAGAGTAAAGCAGACCTAGCCATGCTCCTTGTCTCCTACCACCGTCAGGTGATGCATGGAGAAATCAAGAGTATGAGAAATAATTTTTCTGTTTCTTTATTTTCTCCAAATCATCTTAATTAATTTATCAACACCTTCCTGTCATTTTGTGGTGGTTTTACGGCTTGAGAGGTTTATGGTTTTGCTTGATTTAGGGTTTTAGTTTAGGGCTTTTGGCTTGAGAGGCTTATGTTTGCTTAGTTAGGGTTTTGGGTTAGGGTTGGCATGGGTTTTTTGGGGGTTTTTGGGTGGGTTTTTTTATCAATTGAGAAATTGCAAGTAGGTTTCTGACACTGAAGAATACCTGTAGGCTCCTGTTGTGCACGGAGAAATGTGCTGAATTCAAAGAAGCTCCTTAGACCATCTCTTTTGCTGGAGTTTACACAGGATTTCCCATTACCATTCAGGGAGTGAACAATGTACAGAAAATATATATATTTTTTTTCTCTTTTCACGAAAAAGACTCTGAGCAGTATCTGAGCTTTTTTGCCAGCTAGTTAGAAACAACCCTGCAGGGGGACGGAGGTATGAACATAGGAATAAACTCCAACTTGTATTTTGATTCTTTTAATTTTGAAATTGTGAGTTATTTCCTGCAGGCAGGAGGGTGGACACTGCCTCCAGCACCTCGTTTGCTGGAGAGAATTGAGAGCATTTGGTTTTATCAGCCGCTGGCATGGTAATGAGCCTATTTCTATTGAAATTGGCTCATTACTATTCATTTTTGCTGGCTCTCGACCAACTCATGAACTGCTTTTTGATTTTCAGGGGAGGAAAAAAAAAAAAAATAAAATATAGGGAGTCGGTCCTATCCACCGATAGAAGTGACAATGCGAGGACACCCTGGGTGAATGTCGGCACCCTGACCCTCCGGTGTGGCTCAGCCCTGACCCATGCCACCGCCAGTGTTGTGGCGGGGGTCCCCTCCACCTCCTGGACGCTGGGGTCCCTCCCCATAGTGCCAAGCAGTGGGATGGGGTTTGGGAAGTGTACCCAAAGAGTTCAGCAAGGATTCATTCAATTTACACCTGACCTGACCAAAGGAGAAGTTGGGTTTTGAGAGGGGATGGGTCCATATGAGTATTGAATGGCTGTGAGAGGAACTTCATATGTCCTATATGCTTTGGTGGGCTGGTAGTTTCTGTTCGTGGCGTTTTTGGCAACTTGTCAAATGATGTTATTCAAGTGTACATAGTGGCATTTAAGTTTTTTTTTTTTTTTTCTTATTTTGAGCAACGTGTAAGTTCTCCCTCTCCCTTACACGGACACACATACTCGCGCACACACACACATCTCTGGGAAGTGTTTTAGCACCAGTGAAAATCAAAACTTAGCTTTCTGAATGTCTGCATGAAAAATATCTTTCTTTAAAAATGACTGATCATGTATTAATTATATATGAATGTAATTTTATCCTTGTTACCAGATTGAAAAAACTCAGCCAGGTTCTGCCACCTGTACTCATGTGTGACTAAAATGCCATTAAACTATTTTGGCTTAAGAAAAGATGAGGTTTCTTATGCAGACAAGGAACCACTGGGTTTGGTTCATCTTTTTCTAGATGCCTGGCATGACACTGGAAGGAGCATTAATTTCATGTGGGTTGCATGTAGCCCCTTCTGAAATGACCTTTTAAACAAAGCACTCAGATATCACTAACTGCTTTATAAAATCTTATCCCTGGTGTGAGAGAGAATTTTTTGGTAGAGAAGCACCGAAGTTTATTTCTATACATTCTTAGTCTCTTTCAATTTTTTTTTTTTCAAGGTAGTTCCCTTCAAATTAAGAAATGAAATAAAAATGCTAATAGCTTGCAGTTGAATTTTCTGTATTTAATACTGTTAGCTATGTGCTTCTGTGGTGCACAAGAAAAAAGAACGTTTATTTTCTTCTATAATTTGAAAAACAAAAGTCAAATTGACTACTTTTTAAGTACCAAAAGCTGGAAAAATGATAGGTAGATGATGACTTCTGTAAAGCGAACATTGTTCCTCCAGGTAAATACTGAATAGAGGACTACAAAATATTCACAACAACTGCTGATACATCTTCAAACTTGCTCTGTTTTCCATGTCATTATAAGAAAATAAACTGGCTGATTTTGTAGAACTCACAGCTTTTTTTTTTTTTTTTCCTCCTCCTACTGGACTGAAATATATCTCCTTCAGAGCAAAAAGAGCCTTCAAAGTTTGGATTCAAGTTGTTGCAGACTTTTGGAATTATTAACGGTGCTGTTACAATCGCTGGTGAAGGAAAGCGACTTGCAGCGCATGTGGGAGAACTTTCAAAGTCCTTTGAGGAAACAGTTTTAGGTTTTCCTTTACGTATGTGGAGTTTTCTCTGCTGGACGAGTTGGCACAGTCTCAAGAGTCTTGATTCATGCTTTCATCCCTTTGCCCAGTAGATCCGGCTCGCTCTGAGGTATCATGGCTGGTGCAGGCGCTACCGTAGATAGGGACCTCAATGCAATCTTGTAAAAGATTTCATCAGCTTTTGTTGGGTCATAACAAATTAAAACAGCCTGACCTAACTTCTCATCTGAGTGCCTCAGGTCAAGTATATTTACTTCTGTTTGTTTATTTTTAGAACTTTAAATACTCAGCTTTATTTTTGTTGCTGTAAACTGGCCAGAAGTGATCTGTTACCATAGTCTGAAAGGAAATCATACAAGTGACAGATGTTTGTCTTTGTTCATTATATAGCTAGAGTTTATTTAGATTTTCACCGTAAAGATTTTATATTAGGAAACAGAATAAAAATGGTCCCAAATTCAAATCATCCTTGTCTTATATGGTATGGATCATCTGGACAAGCTAGCAGGCCTATTTGTCTTTGGTGAAGACCTATGATGCTATTTCAGGAGTCCAGATCAGCTGAACAACAGTTTTAAATAGAGCAATTGATGTAGTCATGTCTCACATCTTCCTGTGATTCCCCAGCATGGAAAATGGATGATGGAATGTGGGACGCTTGTGACATTGGGAAACCCTGGGTTACTTGGGTTTGGAAGATTACCTAGATCCAGCTGACTGGCCCTAGCAAAATGAGTGCCTAAGATGTAAGGCAGCCATGAAGCCAAAACAGTATTGGTCCAGGATTTGAAGATGCATGCAAATGGCCTTTAGAAGGAGACAGACAGGAAAATGGGATGTCCAGAGAGAAATTAGAACATTTCTAGTGTCAGAGGTGGCAAAATAACCCATGAATCCTGGGTGTTGCCAGGGATGTGAGGAAATTATGAGGTGCAGTGATTTTTTTCATTATATCACTTTGGTTTAGAGCTTTTGGTACCATGCATGCATTAGTATCCTTTACCACAGTGTTTTGTTTAATTCCTTAGCTCTGCTTTAATTCACAGCAACATACCTCACTTTCTCCTGGCAACAAGCTCCTTTTAGGGTTATCTTCTGAGACCTCTTGGTTGAAAGGAATGAATTTTGTTTCTTTGAACAGCTGTTTAGGCTCGGTACTAGACCAGGGCTGGTGCAGGGCTGAAGAGCCATGTGTTGGCTGCGTGGACTTCAGGGACAATGCAGTGAGAATCACTTTAGGTGCTCTGAGGAGCTTACAGTCTGCATAAATTATATGGACAAGGAGTAATGCTGGTCATACTGGGGGAGAGATTTGCCCAGGCTGATACCTGAGCTCAGAGTACATCGGAGTGCACCTTCCAAAGAGAAGCGAGTTGAGGTGGTTTAATCTAGACTGTGGCTTAAATTGGAATTGGCCTTCAGTGGCAACAAAAGCTAGCTTTTCTCTCTTCAGGCACTGATACTTCCCAGTATCTGGTGCCTCTGGGCCAGATCAACCCAGGGAGGAGCGAAGGGAAAAATTATGCATGTAATCGAACTGCATAGGAATTGTTTGAAATGGTCTGAGAGGGCACATGTAGAAATGATAGGATGATAGGCAAGGAAAAGCTTATGTTGAATATTACAACCTCCTAACAGAAAGATATGTTAGACTAAAGCGGAATATCCCAAGAGAAATGGTGGAAGCCCCATTGCTTGGATAATTTCTAATTAAACTAGACAAAGCACTTGAGAATATATTGTAAGGGAAAATCCCGTAATGGCAGCAGGCTGGACAGGGTGACCCTATAGGTCTTTTTCATTTCTAATTTCTATGATTCACTAATGATTAAGTAATTCACAGATAAACTAAACATCCGTATTGCTGGGTCTTATCCGAAACTCACCTCACCTATCAACCTTTTCAAATTTACCAATTAATAGTTAATTAGTTAATGTTTGTAAAGTGCTTTGAAGATGAAAAGTGCTAAGTGCTAAGTATTATTATAGAAATAAGCATAGATAAACTCATTTTACTTAATTTTGAACCCACTCAAACACTCACGGACGGCTCAAAATTCAGCTTCAGACTTGAGCATTACTGGCTTTGCCTGCCTTGTAGAGGAACGTTCTGTGAGGTTGTTACACTGTGATTAAAATACAGTTATAATTTTGATAATGCACTTATCACACATTTCTATATATGGTGCAGCAGTTATAATCCTGATAAAATGTGCATGAAAAGCTATTGTCCCTGTCCGTACACAAGCTGCAGCGTACAATACAAGCACTTTGCTTTGTAAGGGAGTGCAAGTGGCACAGAGAATATGAAAGCTGTTTTCCATAATGGCTTTTACTCTTCTAGTTTATGTTGATTTTTTTTTTTTTTTTGAGTATATTTAATAGCATCAAATGAATGAGTTAATATTCAGGAAAGAACTTCACTGAGAATTCCCAAATGATTTTATTTTAAGTCCCTCTTATGTCTGTTCTTGCAAGTGGTTGCTTGTATGTGCTCTGGTCTGAGCTGTGACTTTTATCACCTGGAAAGTGGCACAGTCCCCGGTGTGACAGAGGTGGCATCAATGTGCACAGCATGGCAGGGTGCTCAGGGACGCGACGATGGTAGGTCTATGCAAGATCTGTATGAGGGTGAGCCTGCAGGTGAAATGATATTAAAGCAAATCAGGGGTAATCCCAATCCTGCCTGCCTGAAGTAAGGCAAAACTAGAATGATTTCCCTTGGATGAAGCAGTAAAAGATTAATTTTTGCTTTTATTTTCAAAATGAGCATTAAATAATAAAATACCAGTTTATGTTCAGAAACCAAGACCTAGTCAAAATACAGTACAGTAGAGATGATAATTTCAGTAAGTTCTGGTCTGAATATCGCCTTAACTGAGTCCACGTTACATTTCCATTGCCTTTTGCAGGACAGCTTCTTCCCCTGTCCCTGCCCGTTTGGATATTCCTAGGAAATAATTCTCAGACTTTCAAACACAAGCTTGTTAATCAGTATCTTAAATTCATTTGTAACAGAGGAAACAAAGCAGTTTCAGGTGGAGCTCACTAATGTCAGGGCATACAATTTGAGAGCAAAATAATGATTTGGGAAATGATACCACATGGTTTGCGGTAGGTTTACTCATTACAGTGCTTGAATAATAAATCTTAGATATTGAATCCTCGAATGAATAATCACAGTGAATGAGTAATTTATAGGTTAAAATGTGTTGAATCAAAGCACTTGTTGAGTAATTTGAAAAGGCACACACTTCTGTGTGAACTGAGGTTCCCTCAGTCTTCTGGATGTGCCAGAAATACAAAATGACAGCAAATATTTTCATAGGTATATCAAACAGGTCATATAGCATGGAACTGAAGGGCAAATATATATATGGTTTGGACCTGGAAGAGCAATCCAGGGAGCTAAAGGCTTCTTGATGGAACTTCAATATTATTATAAGGCTTTGGGAGATGTTCTTGAGAAAAACAAAGTCAGGGGAAGTTTATGGTGAGTGGGATCAATTCTAGCTGGATTTATAAAAGGTAGATCACACCAGAGTAAGCTGACATCGCTCTTTGGTAAACTAACTTGTTCCTCAGACAAAGGAAATGCAGGAGATCTAATCTGTCTGGGCATCAGTGAGGCACCTGATAAAGTGCCACATGGGAAACATCTAGTTAAGCGGGAAGAGATGGAGCTTCATGTGAGAGTGGCGAGGAATGGCTAAAAGGGGAGACAGCAACAGATTGTGAAAGGGGAGGTATAGGGCAGGAGAAGGGCTCATTAGCAGAGCTTGTCAAGGATCAGTCTGACTCATCTTATTTAACATTTTCATTAATGACCTTGGAGCATAAATTGGGAATGTGC
>NW_009608818.1:103357-123606 GCF_000690535.1 Cariama cristata
GTGATTTTGTGGGGGAAGGATGCTTTGGCAGTGTCTTCTTTTAGTGAAGTGTATATTAAGTTCTACGGTTGATGTCTTAATGAAATTTTACGCTGGCAAAAAGGATTTTTATCTCATATTTCTTCATTTTTGCATTAAAAATAGTTTGGAATCACTACAAACTATAGTTAAAATTAGGATCACGGTCCCATTGTAAGTGCCACATCCTGAGCAGAGTAAGGCCATTTTTCACCACTGTGGTGAACCTGCAGTATTCAAGTGTGTTGAGCACATAAATACCCGTTATCTGTATTTTTACTGAGATACAGGGAAAAAATATATACATGCAAGCCTGTTGTAGAGAGAAGCGTTGTTTTGACAGAGCGCTTTTTCCATTTGAAGGGTATAATTCTGGTATCCGGAGAGCACTGGCCATTGCAACTCAGCCCGTATCCTTCTAGCATGTTTGTTGGAATAACCTGGCTAGACAGGACCCATGCAAGGTTAGTTCAAGGTGCATGCGATAAGATCTTTTTCTTTGTTGTTCTTTTATGTGAATTCAGTGCTTGTGAAATGTGCTGGCTTTGACAGCAGCCAGGACACAGAAGTCCCCTCTGCAGACACAAGTGGGGTCCACGGTGGGGAGCTGCAGCACCGGACCCCCCCAACCAGGTTGATGTTGCTGGTGAAGCCATGCCAGCTAGGATGGGGTTCACGTGAGCTGGATACTTCAGGCATCATGCAATGTTGTTCACGCAGGTTATGGCAGGTGTTTCATGGCAAGGACTTTATACCGTGACAGGTCTTTAATGGATTTGAACAAGTATCCAAATACTGTGACAGATGACCGAGTTGCAAGGAGTGCAGTTTTTCCAGAAATGTCTATTTATTTACTAAGAAACTATTGTTTTGGAGAAAGAGCTTGCTCTTGCTTTTTGTCGCTGTAGCTGTGAACACATACCATGCTCCTTTGTGCACCTCCAGGGCTGCCCGTCTGCAGCTGCTCGCGGCTTTGCCAGATGGGGATATTTTAGGATTACAGAATCGATTTGGTTGGAAGAGACCTCTGGGATCGTCGAGTCCAACCTTCACCCTAACAGCACCATGTCAACTAGACCATGGCACTAAGTGCCATGTCTATTCTTTCCTTAAACACCTCCAGGGATAGTGACTCCACCTCCCTGGGCAGCCCATTCCAATGTCTAACAACCCCTTCTGTGAAGAAACGTCTCCTAATTTCTCCCCCGGCACAGTTTGAGACTATATATTCACCCTTTGTTCTCTCCAGCTGTCCTGAAGTCTAGGGCTCCTTCCCCAACCTTGCGTTTGTATTGTCCACCTCAAATCCTTCCTCTTACTGGCCTTCCTGCACTCTGCCTTGCCCTTCTGATCTTTTTTTTCCTTAGAGACAGAATCCATCCAAGTAGTAGATAGCTGCAAGCCCAGAGGAAGAGTTGTCTTACAGCACACTACAGTTAAGTCCAGGTTTCTGCCATGGTCCCCATCGCACAGCCAAGCACATGGTTGTGTATGTCCAGCATGGGCTTTCCCTCTGCCGACCCATTCACCCCATCTCAATCCAGCCTCTCCCATTGTATGCAACGATAAACACGACAGCCTGGGGTTCTTCTTGTTGACATCCTGATAGCTGGAACTTATCTCTCCTTACAATCGGTTTCAGGAAACAGAAGTTTAAAATGCAATATGCTGGGTCAGGAAATTGTAGTCTTTCTCCCTTGAACTCTGAGAGTGCACCTAGTGAAAAAGGAGCTGCTGCTGTACTTTGATATTTCCTGCAGATTTGAATAAGGAGACAGATGGTTAAAATGCATGGCTCTGTTTTGGAGTATATTAAGAAAGGAGTTGTTCCCAAGGCTGTTGTTTTTTGGGGTGTTTGTATGTGCTCATTTATGCATATAATGTAATTATATATTTATCTTACATACTTATTTTTTTGTGTGGTGTAAAATGATAAATAACATTAGAATCATTTTTGACCAAATCCCTGCTTACGTGGTTAATGGGAGGAGCAGCAATTGTTTCATAAGCAGCGCTCTGCGAAGTTCATTTTATGCCAGAGCAGCTTTTCTAGAACCAGTTTTAAAGTTAATTATCAAAGGCAGGCATCTCCTATCCACCACCTGTGGCCCCCCACTGGGTTTGTTGTTCAGCTTTCCTTGGGAAAAAAGATCATCTTGATGGTGTCACAGTCCAGGGAGCCGAACACGTCCAAGCTAATCAGCTTAGAACATCAGTACCATCTTAATGTGGGATTTGGGACCTTCTGGATGCAGGGTGAGAAGCTGAACTAGTCTGCAAGCACATCACTTTATTCCTTTTGCTTTAAGCAAGAATAATTTGCCTTTTTTCTCTCATCTTTCTTCCTTGTTGTTTTGCCCCTGAAAACTGTGCGGCAAAAGCAACCTCCAGGGTGGACACTAAATCTTCTGATGCAGGCAGAGCAGTGATAACATCTGAACTGAGGGTGCTTTTCCAGGGCATGCTTGACAGATGTAGCAGGGCCTTTTAGGATTTAGTACTGGAGCATATCTATTACCCGCGCTGCAGCACAGCTTGGCAGGAGCTGTGTGGTAATCTCCCATGAATTCTGTCTGACTTATCAGAGCATCTGAACAGGTTCCTGCAGGATGCAGAGTCACTGCACCAAGTTGGGGAGAGACAGACCATACACTTCGAAGTCCTTTAACTCTTGCTGGCCCAAAGGCTTTCTGTGCTGAGGCGGTGATTTTCCTTTCTGGGAGGAATTGATGCCTTTCCGCCTCTCCTCCTCATACTCTCCCTCGCTTGTTCTCTACTTCCCTCAGCGTTATGATTTCAAGGAGCAGAATCTAATTTCTACATATCTGAGAGGGTAAGAGTAATTGCTTTAATGGCATGGCAGCCTGCCTATTTCTTTGGCCGAACGTAGTCAATATGATACATGTGGTGGAATTTAAGCTTTTGCTGGTTGCAAGTCCAGGACTCTCTTACATATAGGAATGTGTGCTTAACAGGTTTATTCCCTGTCTTTGCTGTATGTATTTTATCTCAGTCTTACTGAGCAGAGTATTTAATGTTCTGTCCTCCTCGGTGATAACAATTACCTTAGAGTTGTATAGTTTTACACATGCACACACACATACTAGCACACAGGCACCCATATATATTAAAATCCACCCCACCAAGATTGATCACAAACAGAAAATTGTTTAGATCACAGATTAAAGTTTAATTTTGGAGTTTTGCTTTAGGGTTAGAATTAGCTTCAGAGTGTGAGTTGCATAGGAGGCGCTGTAATTTGTTTTAAGGATAAGGCCTTCAGGCTGCTGTGCATAAAATGAGCATGATTCCTTATTCCCACGGTTGATTTTTGAATGGAAGTGCAATTAGAATTTTTTCACCCAGAAGCGCATACAGTACAGAGCAAAGATAATACCTTGAATGCATATCAGCTTGGGGAACTTCTCCTGGAATTTTATTTATTGTTCACCTAGCACTAATTCAAAAAAGATCCATGCAAACCCTAACAATACACTTGCTCTTTAATTTGGAGTCTAGTGTGTTTGTAGAGACTCTTGCAGGGGCTTTATTATTACCGAGCGAGATTTCAATGGTGAATTTTAATGTCAGACACAGAAATGTGCAACCAGTTATTTCTGATAGAATGGAAACTATTACAAACAAAACACTGATGTAGCGATGGCCTCTGTTAATCCTCAATTTCTGCAGATATTTTCCTGTCACACCAGGAAGCTGTACTGCCGACTGGTATTGAACAGCCACCATCTGCATATGAGAGGTATGTAGATGATCTTTTTTCTGATTATCGATGCCGATCACATTCATCTTCCACTGGAAGAACTGAACAATCGATACTCGCAGAACATTCATTTAACCTACGAAAGAGAGGTGAATTCCTGCATCCAATTTTTGGATGTCATGGTCACTAAAGAGCCAGATTCTGCCATTTCCACTGCATGATATCAAAAAGATATTGCCTCGGGTAGACACATGTTAGACATCACCTCAGTTGCTCACCATGAAAAGAAAGTAGGAAAGAGGAACTCATATCATAGTTTGGGAAGTCTGTTATCTCAAAATATTTGTTTTTTCTTGGAAGAATTTTTCAGAAATTTGTATGTGTGGGTAGCTGTGTGCATAAATACAGGAGCTGCTCTAATAATGCCCCAGATAGGCTGAATTTGGGCTATTTATGCTGCATACCTGGCCTGTATGGGAATCCAGATGGGCCTGGGCATATGTACAAAAATCCCAGCGCAGCACTTCTGAAGAGCTGGACTGCATTAGGATTTTCGGAGTCCGAGAAATACCAAGGGAAAGTATGATTTAGGCAAATTGCTACAACCACATTTTTTTAAAGGCAAGAACATTCTTCCCAAAAAGCTGCTTTTGCAGCAGGGTCTCAAGACGCTTTGCAAAGACCACTCTGTTGCCTCAAGGGCTTTCCTCAGTTCAGTGGGCAACCAAAATCATGTCGTGAGTGAGCCCTCCTTGTTGGGGGGAGAGATGTTGGCACATACCCTGTGGACACGCATTGCTTCTGGAGCTGGGGGGCTTGACAGAGCTTCCAGCAACACCAAAACCTAGCCCATAGCCATTTCTTTTATTTGAGAAAGGATGTTTTTCTCCCTTATTGAACTATCAAAGAACCTTCTGACATTTATTTTGATGGTGAAAGAAAAAGAAATCTATTCACTTATTACAAGGACCAGGAAGCATAAATCCAGGTTGGCTCTCGGACACCTTGCACACAAATTGTATGCAGGTAAATGGTCCCTAAAAATACCTTGATAGTACAATGTACATCATAGTTGCTAGAAAGGAAATGTAAAGCTCCCCATTACAAAGGATAATACAAAGAAAGAAATGTATTTTCATTATACTCCCATAGTTTCAAAGTATCTCAAGATTTGATTCAGGTCCTAGAGATATTATGAGGCAATATCTGTGTTACCTTTGAGTCAACTACCATGTCTTGACACTTGATCAGTCTGTAAAAGCTCCTGGAAGAATCAGAAATAAACAATTTTATTCCTCAAACAGGAACTCATGCAGCAGCGTGAGCAAGAATGTTTTTTTTCTCCTCTAAATATGACTGCAGGTCCTGTAATCCATTTAATCAGAACACCAGGGTCAAATACAACATTTTTGTACAATCTCTTTGAGAAATACGATCTAGATTAAAAAAAAGAAAATCCACAATAAGGACACATTTTGAAAATTCCAAGAAACTGTGTGCATTCAGGGCATCTTATCCATGCCAGTTAGAAGTGAGAGGCATACTTAAACTGAGGTCCTGAATGGGCCTTTAACTTTATGCCCCCACACTTGCATATGCAAATTCAGGTATATATAGGCTGTTGGGTTTTTTCCTACCAATTTCTACGTTGTCTTTCCACTTCTACTTGCACTAGAAAAGTTCCATTTCCAGGAATGGTTTTATTGATCACTATACCCATACAGGTTAATTTGGTTTGGTCCTAAGTGCAGATTTTAAGCAACACTTTTAATTCTCAAACATAGCTATTAAAACTACTGGAAAAATGGTAGAGAGCTATGAAATAGTACTACCCATGATTTGCTTAGAAAATTGAAAGACACTTGCTGGTTTTGCTAAATACTGATGGCTTGGGTCCAAAGGGGAAATCTTTTATCTAGTTGTCTTTGAGCCAGATGTTCTGGTTGGTTTTTTCTTTCTTTCTTTCTTTTCTTTCTTAAATGACAAGTTGTTCTCTTTCATTCTGTGTTTTCCTCAAGCACTCAAATATAGTGAATGACTTCTTCTTCTGGTCTGATATCACAGAGGAAAAAACATTACCTGTGGCAGGACAAAAATCAATCTCCTTTAACTAGAGGAAAATAAATAGTAAAATGTAGAATGACCAAATGATTTTAAGCATGTTTTGAAACAGCATTGCTTCAGAGTAGCCTCTGAGTACAAAAAAGATTAAAAGTTTCCAACTTACTGCCACCGTTAAGGACAAAAGTATGTTAAGATCATGTTAAGTATCTGCCCTGGGCCATGGCACAGAAAGTGAATTTAAAAAAGCTAGAGAGGAGAACTAGTATGCTAGTTAAGAACCAGCATACTAATGTTTCTGCTATAACATGCAAGAGCGTAACAGTCTACAGGTAATGCCCCCACGTATTCCTACCAAGCGGAGCACATCTTCCTTTCCAAACCCACAATCTACCTGGTGAATTAAAGGAATAGCTTAATTAATGCTGCCAGCAGAGGGAACTGATGTACATGTGAGTAGATGCGGCAGCATTTCTTCAGGGGAAAAAAAAAAGTTTAAAAACATAAACATCAGCAAATCCTCTGTACTTCAAGAGGGGGTCAAAGGTACCATCTCCAGCTCACAGCAGTCAATGGCTGGGGAGCAAGAAGGGAGGTCCTGGTGCTGTTTCCTTATTCCTGATTGAAGAGTCGCACCTTCTTCAATAGCATTACTCATGGAGTAAGGTACAAAGGTGGCAGAATTCGGCAGTACATGAACATGTATCCGCAGGGCTTTAAGAAAAGAGATTTTGGATCATTTGGGGTTTTTGAGACCTCTGGACACAGCTTGAAATGGGTTATTTGAGTCAAAGCAGCAGGGTTTTTTTTTCTCCAGTTCTTTTGCTGTAGATTTACATAGTGTTCATCTTAAAACCACAGAAGGGTTAGGATATTGAGGTGAGCTGCTAATGAACTAACTGATGTCGCAGTCTTGAACGTTCTTTCTGTTTTCTCCCAGTGTGGGCAGCAGTGCAAAAAGCAAGGGGCAGGGCTGGGAGGTCAGAGAGAAAGAATCAAACAGTGTCAAGAACAAAATACATACGCTTTCAATGACAACAAAGAAGTAAGAAATAGGCTGATATTAAACAACCCCTTGATAATAAAAAATCACTGAGCAGGGCTGAATATAATTTTTGGAAAGGTTCTGCACAAAGTTGTTATTGCTGAAGTTATTGTCTTTGGAAGCAGCTGCCAATCTAGGGAGAGTGGCAAAGCTGGATTAAAAGAACAAAAATGGTCTGCAGGAAATGTGGTGAATTCATTCATCTTTTAGAGAAATCCACTCTGACTGGCAAAAAGCCTGACTTCAGTTGTAGCCATGGATAACCCCTTTGAAATCCTTTATTTCAGAAGTTTCAATGAATGCCTTTATTTTTTGGTATCTGACATTTGTTTGTCCATAGAAAGGAGGAAAGCAATTTGGGTGGAGCCTAAATTTTTTTTTGGTGTAGCATCCATGCTTATTTTCAGGTGGATGGTCATTTCTAGTTTTGCTAGTTGAACACTCTGGTATTTCTTTTTTGGGGGTGCATGAAACTGAGAGTAAGGACAGATGAACCACTGAAGATAAAACCGAGAACATTGTGTCCTGCTTCCTAATATTAAAACGCAGCTCAAATGATAAACCTCTCTTCAGGCTCTGAAATACTGGGCAAATGGTTGATGCTTTTTTGTTTTGTGGGTTTTTTTTTGTGTGCTCCCCCCCCCCCTTTTTTTTTTTTCCTTTCCCTTCCCAATTCAGGTTTCCGGGTAGGATTGGAACCGAATGTGCCAAAAATACCAGGATAGAAGCTGTTCTCATGGGTGTTTCCATCTGGAATCTAATGTAGAAATGCCAGAAATCCTGTAGGAAAACCTGTTCTCATGTGGTTTCCTGCCCGGTTCAACGTTTTTGATATGTTGGGAGAGTTTGGATTAGCAGCAGATAAGCAGAGAAACTGGATCTGAATGCCAAACTTTTTTTGAAGTTTTTCCATCCCCACTGGACGCATTACTAGGCCCATAGGCATAAGGTGTATAGTCTCTCCCCTGCTGGGTAGGGTTTAAATCTGGCTGCATAGTAATAAACAAATGCATAAATATATTCATGAATGAGTAGGGCTTTGCTCTTCACTTCTTTGCAAGGCTATTTTAACCAGCTCTGCTATTTGAAATAATTTTTGGTTATTTGTACAAATATTTGTATGTTCAGAAAGTTTTATGAATCTTAGCAAGAACGCGCACCTGGAAAGTTATTTTTCAAGTGTTTACTTTTCATCATTTCCTATTTGTTATTCCCCATTTAAATTTCTTGGCGTGTGCGCATGTTGGTCTGATTAGCTCAAAGAAACCAACATCAGGTTTCTTTGGGAAGGGTGCTGAGCCCTAGCCTAAGAGGTATGGCAGATTTTATTTTCCTTTCCCAAATTCTGGTCCAAGTGTACCAGCAGGTAATATCCAGGCCCTGGAGATGCTGATCCTCTCAGAGGCAAGAGGATCTTGGGCAGCCAAATGGTCTTGTCTTTCCTCTGTGAGATGGGGCTGGTAGTGAAAACACAGGCAAAATAGACTCCACTTGGGGAAAATGAATTTATTGCTGATTGCAATCAGTTTGGATAGTAACAAACAAAGGCCAATTAAAGCAACACCTTCCCTCCCCAAAACCCTGTTTTCTTCCAGGCTCAACTTCACCCCTCTGCTTCTGACTGCAGCTCGGGGGGAATGGAACGAGGGGCTGTGGTCAGTCAGTAACAGCCCCTCTCTGCCGCTCCTTCCGCCACACACCTTTCCCCTGCCCCACCATGGTGGTCTCTGCCCTGGGCCTGGAGCACCACCACCATCTCCTCCACTTCCTCCTCTCCCTTCAGGGCTCGCAGGGCTGCTCCTCACACTTTTCCCCCTCACACTTTCCCTCACACCTCGCTGCCAGGCACCGTTTCGCCCTCTCCTAAACCCCCTTCCCCTGAGGTGCCTCTGGCGTGGCTGAGGGGCTGTGGTGCGGCTGTTGCAACCGGCTGAAACCGGCTGTGCCCAGAACAGGGCAGCTCTGGCCTCTCCTCACAGCATGGCTGACACCTGGGCACCCACAGCTGGTATGGCCACAGACAATTTTGTGGGTGGGAGATTGTTCAACCTAAATCCTTGATGAGCTATCTGGGAAAAGGGTGGTTCTGGGAGAAGCGAGCCCCTCCACATACAGGTTTCCCGCCTTCCCTGGGTGCTGGGGCCATGCCCCCCCCCCAAGTGCAGTCAAGCTGTGGTGGTGAAGTGAAGCGGCTTCCTCAGGTAGCACCTGCTGTAGATGGTGTGCTGAGGAATAAAACCACTTCAAATCGAATTTGCAAATTCAGCTTTTTTTCCCAAAGGCCCATCGGTTCAGCTCTGATGATGTTGTTTGGGCATAGGGTGACTTCGGTGGAACAACAGGTGGAGGGAGACTGGTTTGCTGCGGCGGCCCAGCGCGGAGACCAGGTACGAGAGACCGTCAGGAGCAGAGAAGCCCTTTTTTATTTTTTATGTTATTTTTATTTTATCTCGTGAATCGGGTTTAGCCTCTTTTGTTGCCAAAGCATGGAATCCTGCGGATCCTCTGCTCCTGGCACCTCCAGAAATTGAATTTCTGCTGAACAGAGCCCTGGCACATTTAGTCCCTCGTATAGAGCTCCTTTTATCAGGGCAGTTGTGGGCGAATGCATGCCGAGGGGCTTTCTTCTGGTTAATGCCCCTCCGTGCAGCAGCTATGTATGGACGTGGAAATCTGCCCCCTTTGCTCACACGTGTGGCACGAAGGCCCACACGCGTGCCTGAGAGCATAGGTATGATATCTGCACAGGCCAACACTTTCCTGCCAGAAAGGTGTTTATTTTTGCAGCTCCCTCTCTTTTGAGCTCCGTCTGTACTGCTGTCTTCTCCCGCCACGGTCACGCATTAACTCCCTGTATCAGCTGTCGGTAGTGATCTGTGCAGAGTGAACATCTGTATTAAGTTTGCAGAGCTAGTCAAAATGTTTACCAGGACTATTTAATAGGGAGATCAATAGCAAGTGCCTCTCTGTTTGTTTCAAAGAAACAAAATTGGTTGCAGAGCAAAACCTTTTTCAAACAACAACAACAAAAAAGCCAACCCTGGCATTACTCCAGCTCAGTGTAACAACATGGGGGAAAGGGGCATTCCTAAGTACTTGCTCAGATTTATTTTCATTATGCAGTTATTAGGATAAGGGAGCGTTAGATGGCTCTTGTCACTGGGACACCCTCTCCCTATAAAGCAAGCATGCTCGGCAGTTCGTTTGGAGGTATACTGATTTATGGCTGTCAGCTCCTGCCTGACAGTGTCCTGACAAGTTCTGCTGGTAGAAACTTGTTCAAGCTTGAAGTGACACTTCTGTGCTGCTGGTTTTCCTTCCCCAGAGAGGAAACTGCTCTTGTCCATCCCGATTTTGGTGTCACGCTGAATTCCCTCTAAATGTGTTTCCTTGCCTGGGGTCTGACTTGCTACCGGAAGCCAATATATTAAATCACTTCCCCAAATTACCATATTGGCTCCTCGCTTAGGGGCTGTTTACAGTAGGTTTCAGACCACCGGTTGGCCCACGTAATGCCTGATTTGGAAACTGGTAGCATCTCCAGTTGGTAGCTGACAAATTCTGTCAGTTTGAGTCTGGCACAAAATATCAACAGAACATGGGGAAAAGGGGAAAATGGATTATTTTCCATTTTCCGGAAGATAGCTGCAAAAGGCTGTTTCATTACATGTATGCAAAATAGATATTAACTGTTTTTTGGGGAGAAAAACATTGAATTGGGAAATTATGGCTTGTTGTAATTAAGAGTGGTAAACCCCCCCCAATTCTGTAATCCCTGATCTTCCTAGAATATATGCCTGTGCTTAAATTTAAGCACTGTGGTACCTCCTCCCCTTGTGTTTAAACACGCCCCTTAATAATTAGAAGACTGGATTTATATCCTAACTTTCCAGACAGCTGGTGAGTTTTCTTCCATCATCTTCACCTCCTAAAATGTTGTGATGTAGCAAATTAGCCATTTCTCGCCATTTATTCTGAGGAACAGAAATAAGTGAAATCTGTCTCTGAAAATTAGTGCTGCAGGCATGTGAAATAACTGGTAGTCTACATGGCAGCAACCAAATAAATATGTTTTGCAGCTTTTAGGTGAGAAGAAGGCGGTAAGTAAAATAGAGAGGGAGGAGCTAAATATTCTGGCAAATATTATGTGTGAAACATGAGGAAGGCTCCAGAAAAAAGTTAGGAGATATGAATCATTGACTGTGGAGCGACACACGTCAGGAGTCTTTGAGTGCTTTTATCACATTTCAAGTACTTTGTATCTTTTAGAAATGCAAACCAATTGCAGTTTTTGAGGTTTTCCTGTGTTGTAAAATGCACCACAATCCCTTTGGTAAATAGTTTCAATGATAAATTAACTCACTGCCAAAGTTGTAATTTCTCTGGCTGCAGCTTCCAGCATTGGGTCTTCTGACAACTTTATCTCCCAGAGGGAAGCCTCCTGTAGTATTTATTTTTTGTGACCTGTGTCACCATAAACTGTGATCGAGACCCTCCGTCACCTTTTCTTTGATAAGCTTTAGGGATGGAGGTCTGTGAATTGTTCATGGTAAAGCATGTTTTCTAGTGCTTTCACCATTCTTGTGTCTTTGAATCCTTTACAATTAACCAATTTCCTGCTTGAACTTTTGCCTCTGGGGCTGTCCGTGTATTCCTGTAGCAGTTGCACCTTTGCCAAAGACGCAGGTAGGATAACGTCTCTATTCTTCCTTGAAACTCTTCTCTGCATATCCGAGGTCTGTGCTAGGCTTTGTGACTACCAGAGATTTTATGATTAGCTGATAATAACCATTATTTTGGTGTGGCTCAGGGTAGGGATGGTGGTCTTATGGTGTGGTTGGCACCATTCCTTCCTGGCTGGATGACAGTGTTTTGTTGAGGTGCGTGTTGTTTGTTTTACAGTTTGCCAAATGGTTCAGAGTGCTTTGTGGGATCTTTGGTCTAGCTCTCCTGCAGTCTCCCTGTCACCTGCAGACTTTATTAATACTGATTTTATTCTGGGGTTTTTTTCAGTCATTGATTTAAAATGGCAAATAGCATAAGGCTAAGGACTGGTGCTGCTGGCCCAGTTAAAACTACTCCTAATCAATTTTCAGATTTCTCTTCAATGGAATTAGTTACATTTTTAAACCTAAAGTGCCAGTTTTAATCCATTTTAATTTGTGCCTTGTTTAGTTTATATCATTCTACCTACTGAGTCAAAACAGTATGCCTTACAAAAAATCTAAGTGTAGCACACCAACATTATCACCCTTATCAGCCTAATCTATGATCTCAGTTAAAAAAAAAGCAAACTCCAATGAAATCTATTTGTTATAAGCCTGTACTGCTGGAACCTATTTTTATTTGCTCCTTTTGCATTGTAATACGTAATTCTTGGATGAACTGTCCCATTACCTTACCCAAGATCAGACTGACAGTCCTCGCAGTAGCTGGAGGACCCCATCTCCTTGCTTTAAATTTTGGAGAAATGTTACTTTGCTTTGGTCCTCTGGAGTACTGTAAGTCCCTTCGAGTTCCTGTTGGGTGGACAGCTTTCATGCCCGTTCTTTGAAAACTCTTGATGCACATTTTCCAACTGACTGACTTCAAAATATCTCTCTTTTCTAGCTGCTGTTTTAAACTCCTTTGACTCATTGCTGAGATTGTGATTCATTATTTTTAGACAATATGCATATAAAATCTATTTCCCAAATGTGGAAGACAAGTAGTCATTGAGTTCTTATATGTTTTCCTCATTATTATTACATTTTTACTATTTTCCTCCAGTAACAGATGACAACATTTTTGTTCTCAATATGCTCTTAAAAGTCCCAGATATCCTTTCCTCATTGATTTCTCTTTTTTCCTTTCTGGCTCCCTTTGTCAATTTCCTACAGTTATTAGCTTTTGGTTTATAATTGTTATTATCAGTTTTCCTTTATATCATTAGTTCTTTGTGTTGAAATAAATGTGTTTTCATTCTATGTCTACTTTTACACAGAAAGTAATTTTTAAATACTGTCAGTTTCTTTCTTGATTGTGGAATTGTGGCCTTTGAAATCTATGAATATATTCTTAAGACTTTTCTGATTGCCGTGAAAAGGTTCCTCTGTAGCTGATATTGCTCATAATTATTTCAGTATTGTGAAAATGAATTTTTTTCAACAGCAGTAATATTTGTGAATGTACATACTAGAACCCCCATAAACACACACATTACTTTGGACTCAGTTCTGTATGTTGACAACAAATATGATCGAGTCATGATCACTGGCATTTGAGTAACCATTAATTTTTTACATCTGGGATCAGTTCCTCTGTATCTGTCATTAGGCAGTCTACCCCAAGCTGGGTTGAGTTAGGAAATTGGCTGCCTACAATTTTTTCAATTCTGAGGACTTTTTAGTGCTAGTAGCCTGAGAATACCAGCATATGCCATTCAGATTGAAGTCCCATATGTTAACACAGCTTTTTTTACCAACACATGATAAATAAGTCTTTAAAGAAGCTGGTCATCTTGGTTTTTTTACAGTGTTTCAGTGGCGTGTAGCAGGACCTTAGATCTACTGGCAGTCAAAATCTTTTATGTCTGATTTGCACAGACTTGCAGAGGTCATGAGCTTTTGAGACAGTGTACCACACCCTTTCTTTTTTGCCTACTTGAGCCCTCTGAGCTGGGATGTAACTACTCATTTTTACGTTGTGATCATGTGAGTTTCCCAGTTATGTCAACCAAGTCAAATTTATGCTCATAAATCAGCAATTCTAATTCCTCTCGTTTATTATCTGACTTGCAGCAGAAGTGTAGAAGCAATTAAATAATTTCATCCCTTTGTGTAAATGGGTGCTTTTATAGTTTAGTTCTCAACAACATGATTTTGAACTAGAACCAAAACCCTCACACCATTTACCTAGGCAGTGATTACATATGCAGAATTTTCCCACTCTTTCTGTTCACAGGACAGAAGGAACCTTGTAAGATCATATATATATACACCTGCTCCTGCTCAATTTGATTGTCTACCTCTGCAGAGATGTTTTCTACAACTTCCTTGACAGGGATGCACTGACTGTCTAGCCCTACAATCTTCTCTTGGTCCTTCATATAAACTTGCAAATCAGTGGTTAAGTATTTCCCTAGTTTCCTGCCTTGTCTAGTCCCTGTGTGGCCATTCTCATTCTTTCCCGCAGGGAGTAGCTATGCTTCCTAAGGAAGATTCTTCAAAACTGCTATATGTTATTCTTCGTTATATCTGTGATTGCACTTCCAAACCACAGTTTTGTTTCTTTTAACTTCATTACCACTTGCACATCATTCTGAAGAAATCTTTTCAGAAGATGAGAAAATAGAGCCCATCCGCTGCAGCTCAGACACACGCTCATGCTGCCAGCCAGCACTGCCTTGATGTCCTCTGAAAATGGAAGTTTCTCAGATGCCTTCTTCAAACTTGCTCTGGAACTACTCTGTTTGCTGGTTCTCTTTGCCTGCCTCCAGGGTCTGCCTGGCAACTAATGGACACATTATGGGGAGCTGCTTAGTGCCAGCCTGCCCGCCACAGCCATGGGTAAACAAGTCTGATTAAAAAGACCCAAGGATATGAGACAGGAGCCCCTCACATGAGAAACCAAAAAATAGGCACCTGGCATGACTGAAGGTCCCAAATCCCTGTCCTGTGGTCAAACCAGAGACAAAACAATCAGCAGGATCAGGCATATGACTCACCAAGATTTTTAACCTAGAAGTGTTGGAGCCTTCACTATATCCTTTGAAATAGCCCTATTTACAGCCCCTGAGGCAGGACGAGACGTGGAGCTTGCAATGTCAAACTGAAGTGGCCCTTACAAAGTTATTCACTGCATGAATGTTGAGGAAAAAATAATTTTGCGTCTGTCCCTTTGAAATACCATTCTCCCACAGTTAGCCTGGCAAGATGACTTCCCAAGAGCTCTCTTCAAGTGGTAAATCGAGCTGTCACCAGCTGCAGCAGCCTAAAGAGGGATGAGACCGGTGACAAATACATTACAAAGGGCCAAGTTAACTCTAATTGTGCTTTGTTTAATATGATCGTGAAAACGGCTAACCCTCCATTAAGTGGCTGGCTGTGTGGGTACTACTGGTCAAATCCAACCCTGGTGAAGGACCTTAGAGGCCGTCATTCACCAGTGATGAGCTCAGGCTTGCATCTTTCTAATGCTGAGCTCTACCTTTTCGACCAGGCTTGTTGTAAACTGTGAAATGGTATGGATCAGACAAGCGTTAGGGAGACTTTTCTCCTTACCCGGCTTTGAGTTGCTTCTGTGCTTTTTAGACTGAGGCTATCTGACAGATGCATGGGAGCTGCAGAGTTTGGGCTTTACATGCAGGCGTGGTGCAGGGGCTCCTTTAAATGCCAGCATAATAGTAAGGGCATATTAAAAACAGAGAAAAAGATAACTGCTTGGCATCATCCTATTCCCTAATAGAATTCCTTCCTGCATTGCCTGCCTTTCTAGTAGGCACTGGGCAGGGTGACATGAAAATTGCTGACCTTCAGTGGGTTGGCTGGGGCACCCACTGGCCTCCTGAGGCATGGCCAGTCTCCAGGTGTCCTATGCTTTTTTCTGTGTATTAATTTCTCTCTCTTTTTTTTTTGTTTGTTTTTCTTTTCATCCTTTTGTGTGTGTGTGTGTGTGTGTGTGTGTCCTTACCTCTATATTTTTTCATCTTTGTCTGCGTCAGTGATGCCTGCAGGCAAAGCCTCCAGGGTTAGGCTCCGCAGAAAGAGGTGTGACCACTAATCCCTTTGCTAAGGGAGTTCCTGCTGCAGCCAGGGACACACGCACCACTGGCGAGGAAGTCCCAGGGGTCTTCATGGTTTTTTTCTCAAGGGTGCTGCTCAGAGATGCTGTGAAGCCAGGTACGCACCTCTGCTCCTCTTGCATACGCATTGGTTTCTCTTTCAAAGTGATGATTGCGCTTAGACCCGTGCTGCAGAGAATATATTTCAGTATAAAAATATCCATCCCTTTGAAATGGCAGAGGATTGTATTTCTTTTAAACCATACCTCAATCAACTTGTGAAAACCTGAAATATATCTGGACAAATCGGATTTATATGAAACAAGGAAAAACATAGTAATTTTGGGGGTATTAAATTGAAGGTTCAATGTAGTTGTTCGTGGGCTAACTGATGCTTGGGAAAATGGGGTTTAGATTGTTTTCAGAGATTCCCCTTTCTTTGCTGACAGTCAGAGAAAAGGGGCAAGAGGCTATTGCTTGTGTTTGTTCCTAAAGCAAATCACAGTTAAGAGGTCCAACTTTCGACCGATCGGCCTTGACAAGTTTCCCTTCGATTCTTTCTTGTGTGCAGTTTTAGAAATCTTTGAACAGTGAGAAACACAAAAGGTAGAACGTTAACAAGACTCCACGGGGCTGTGAGATGGTACCTGACAAGGGAGGAGAGGTGCTCCTGCGACTAGAACAGGTGACAGAGAAGAAGGTTTTGCATTTGTCTGAGAAACTGGGCATCTTGTTATGGGCTAGGAAGACCTGGTCTGCTCAGACATACAGCGTTCATAGCAAAAGGTTTGGTTTCATTAGCTGAATGTTTTCAGGAGGTTTCTTATCATTTTCAGATGTGTAATTTTCAAGTGAGTTTGTTTTGAGAAGTCAATACTACAAAGTTATTTTGCTGGGGAGTTGGGAGGTGTTTTGACTCTATTTGGGGTTATGAAACAATTGCTGGGAGGGGGGTGAGGAAGGAGAAAAGCCCTTGCTTTAGCACAGCAAAGAAAAGATGTCTTTTTCCACTATCCATCTCCCTTAAAAGAACTTGAGGTTCTGCTTTTGCTCTCCAAACCTGTGCAGGTAATTAGCATCAATGATTTGTCTTTAAGAAGCAGCTTTGGCCTTGCATTTCAGAGAGAAATGTTATTATTTTAGACTTAGCAAGTGCGCTTTATGTTTTGATCCATAGCTTTGGTTTTCTTGTTATTCATAATGATTGTTCCAATTTATATGCTGTATTGCTCTATAAGTTGTTGATCTGTTTTGTTTCTGTTCTGTTTTCCAATGGCCACAGGTTTCCAATTTTCTATTTTCTTCTTAGAGTTTCAGGTTTTAATTCAATGTGTGTTTTCCAGGATATTTCTTGCTCCCTTTGGCACAAGTGTTACGTGATTGTGTTGCTTGCCTCTTCCTTCCTAGAGACAATGTTAAGAGATATCGTGGGAGGGATATCGCCCACTTCCCCCTAAATTTTGTATAGGGCACTGCACTTAAGTCAAAAGTTGTATTCCCTTGCCTGTGGATTTTCCTTTTGTGGAAGGGCCAAATCGTAACACAGATGGGAACGGTCAGCTTTGTATTTCTTGGGAATGTTTTCCAAAACATATCCTTTACCATGGTAGCTTTTGCAAGACTATGATGTAGTGAAAAACATTGGGTTATTAAAACCCAGTTAATGGAAAACCATTAACAAAAAAAAGAGTGGAAGACCCTTTGGAAATAATGCTGGCTAATAATCCCTTGGTGAGAGGCCAGCGCAAGGGGGCTTCCCTGCTGTCCTCTGCAGCCCTTCTGTCATTCCTGGGTACCTCCACAGGAGCAGGTTTATTGCTCGTGAGCTTTAGCTTGTTGGGAATACAGCATATGGTGGGGCAGCAAAGACGTGTGGAAGACAACATGTGTGGCTCTGGGAGAGAAAGAGTTTCAAAGAAGAGGAAAATGCCCCTAAGCATGGGGCCATTGGTGTTCCCATTCCTCCCTGTTCTACTCAACTGCTTTGAGACTCTCCAAATCCCCTGGAGGGTGCAAAGCAAATGACATTACCTTTGCTGGTGTACAGTTCAGAGCCTAGTTAAACCAGTGTTTGGTCAGAAAAAGGTTTGGTCCTTTTAAAGCCTGTTATCCTGACCATTGGCAGAAAGGTAGGCAGCTTTGCAGCCTACCTACTCCGTCAGCATTTGTGCTCTCTGGCCATGAATTTAAGAAAGTTCTGCCAAAATTGACATTATCCTACTCTACTTGATAATACTTTAAAAACTAACTGATGAAAATCTGGAAGCTCTAGTTTTCAAGTGAACACCCGTTGGCCAGAGGCACCGCGTGCATGTGTGTGCGTGCATGTGCGCATGCATGGATGGGCTCTCTTCTTTTTAAAAACCTTTGGAGTGAGTTTTTTGGATACTTCAGACGTCCCTTTTTCTCACCCTCAGATTGTTCGCCGCCTCCCCAGCAGAGTGACATATTGTTTGCAGTGGAATTTGACAGGCTCAGATGGCAGTAGCTGCTGCAAGATTTTTTAGTTCTTGTTGGTGCTACGACAGGTCTCAACAAATTCCCTCGCCCACTCGCCCATGGTGCATAAGAAACTTTCTGTAGTGAGAGGGGAGCTTGCCCATCAGTTTTGTCAAAATCTCAGCTTTCCTTTAAGCATGATGCAGAAATTCTGGCTTTCTGAATGTGACACTGATCTGCTCTACAGCAGTGGTGTTTGCAGATTCAGGAAGGCAGAAGACAAAGGCAACTGAAACGCGAGCTCCCAAATAAACCTGTCTTGGCTTCATGATGGAAGTGAACTATCTGGGGCATGTGCTGGGAAGAGGCTGTGGATTTCTGCTGAGGAGATCTGGCCCCATTCTGTGTGCCGTGTTCAGTGCCCTTGTGAAAGTCCATCCTCTCTCTTTCTCTGTCTCTGCTACGTACGCAGGTGACGATCTGCAAATCCACCCATCCTGCCCCAAATACCCACAAGGTAGTAGCAATCGAGGAGACATCAGTGATTACAACATAAACCTGTGAGCTGGTCACCCGCAGAATGGTGTCTCCCCTGGCCACCTCTAGGCATGCAAGCTGAAATTCACCCAGAAAGACCCCATTTTTCTCTGCCGTATCTGCAGGGACCCCCCTGCTAACTAGCTTATTGGGCCAGGGGAGTCCTCCCATGCAGCCTCTGCATAAGAGCAGCACCGTGGGCTTGGCCTGCTTTCAGAGGGGGACTATTCAGGGTAGCAATGGCAGGCAAGGCTCTTTTTCTAACAAGAGATGCATATTAGGAGGCTGTGTATCTCTCTGTGTCCTTTGCCTTCCGGCAAGACTGCAGGCTTCGGAAAACTAAGGGAGAAGTTGTTTTCCAAACCAATGAGCCCCTTTCCTTCCATTAGCCAGGGAGGACTTTCGGAGTAGGGCATTCCAACCAAACCATGGGTATTTCATGTTAGATTTAGGCTCAGACTCACAAGGTTATTTTCAAGCAGTAGTCCTGGGGCCATCCCACTCTCAGGCCTTTCCTTGGCATAAATAGCATTAGCCCGAGGGTGGCCCTCATCTGTGCCAGATGCCCACAGCCGCAGCAGCAGGAAATCAATGGGGCGTGGGGATATCCCTGCCACTGCGCTCCGCCGCTAATAGCTGTGGTGGTGTAGGAGTCCCTGTGGCATTTCCACATTACCTGGAGATTTCCCAAGGCAGGAGAAATCCTAAGGATAATTAAGCCTGTTTTATTTAGGGCTGAGCTGTGCCATCAAAGTGGCATAAAGCAGCCTAAATGGACCAGAGGATCTGGCACCTTATGCGAAAACTAATAATTTTCTGAGGTGGTTTGATAATTTCTGAGGAGGATATAAAATAATTCACACCCACACGTAGCTTTTAATGAGTAGAAAGGCCTTTCCACTGCATGTTCTGGAATTGTGCTCTTTTTTTTAAAAAAAAAAAAGATGCTTGCATGCAACAAAGCGAGAGGGAGACCGTGGCAGGAGCTTGGGGCGATGTCTTTGTTGCTGTTTTCATCAGGGTTAAGGGCTCAGTGACCATTTGGAAACCTTTTATGGGCAAACTGGCTAGCAGCCAGTACTGCAAATTTGCACTCCTGACTTTTTGATTAGTCAGTAGTCCATCAACAGCAGTAGAAACCTGAGAAACATTTGCAGCTAACCACGTGAAAAGCAGGTGTAATAAATCAGGTTGTTCAGGTTTAGTCCCAACTGGGAAATGTGGGGATGGAGGTAGAAATCATTCCTACTTCTCTCATGGTGTATCAGAATACCTGCTGCACGGTGCGTTACCCCAGACCAGGCCCTCTTTCCGGCAAGATTTCAATCTATAACAGCGATTGCATTCCCATTGGGAAACTACAGATTTCCAACAATTTTTTTTAAATCCACAGTGAAATTGTGTGAATGACAACAATTCATCTATCTCATTGCAGGATCAGGGCCAAAATGTGGTCTTTTTAAGCTTAAAGAGCGAGCCCTTAATCGCTGCTGACTGTGCTAGGTGGAAGGAGCTCTCTCCGTGCCAGTGCCCTGATGGCAGTGGAGGCAACTTTTCTGTTTTTTTGCCTCCGTCCCTTGGGGACCTGGAGCGTGGGCTGCACTGGTGGTGATGGTGGGGGACCCGAGTTCTGCTCCCCAGCTCCTGCTGTGTCTGTGCCCAGGCTT
>NW_009608818.1:123637-124003 GCF_000690535.1 Cariama cristata
CGGGGGACAAACCCAGAAAAAGCCATGAAAAAACTGTGGCAGATGTGAGCCTGCTCACTAATACTTTATGAATACTGAATCTGCCTCTTTTTCAAGGGGAGGGTGGCTGTCTGTCTGCGTAGTTGCTCGTTATTTATCACATATAGGGTATACACAACATTGGACTGGAGTGTTGTTAATAAAAGTAGCGAAGGTTCATCCTGGGAGATATATTCAGGACAAGAGAGGACAAGAAAGCAGGATGGAAGTGTTGCTGCCATGAAGACAGCTCGGTGTTACAGAGCTCATGTAAGAGCTTCAGGAGCATGTTTTAATGCCACTCCAAACCCAAATGGAAGATTTTTTTTCTAGTCTTTTTCGTGGGCT
>NW_009608818.1:124039-143206 GCF_000690535.1 Cariama cristata
AATGGCTGCACAAGAATTCTCTCTTCCCCCAAGTTATGAAATTTTAGGATTAAAGAAAACCTCCCTGTGTCCCACAAGATGAACATGTAAATTGTCATCAGATTTAGAAATTAATTTCAGGAAAAATTCAGGGGATGTGTCCTCCAATCGCAGGAAATGGCAATTTACAGTCTTGTGAGGAGAAGGGTGGATGGGACCGGTTTCACTGAGCGCACATGCCACCTCGCCGCCTCCTCCTCGTCTCCTTACATCCAGGCTGAACTTCACGGCCATACAGCAACTTAGTACTGCCATTGCCTTTGCTGTTAGTGGGTCCATAGTTAAAAGAGACCTTCAGGCTCTAGCCCTAGCAATTCAATTGCTTTCCTAAGTATTAAAATAACAAAAGAAACAGAAGCTGCTGAAATAGGAAGAAGAAAGCAGAGCCCTTCGACACCCCCAGCATCAGGGAGGCAGCAAGAGCAGACACATCCAGGGATGGTTTGCATGCTCAGTGCTGTGAGTTGTCAGTGGCAGATATTTGACAAAAAACCCCTTTTTATAGCAGTTTTAAGAAAAATTTAGTAATAACTAAGCGAACCACTGAAACCAACTGAGCTGAACAAGGGAATAACAACAAAACAAAAAGCCCAGTGTGTGTCTATTGCCTGGGGCAAGCTACAGCTGATGGATAAAGTGACAGACGAATCCTTCCCTCATTTCCATTTTAATCTCTGTCTACTAATTGTCATCAATATCATCAGGGTCACTAGACCACTAGTGCGAGTCTACAACCTTGCGCAGAAACCGCGGCTTTATGCCTGCCTGGCCCCCAGGGCTTTGCCCCTTTGCTAACCTAGTCTGTACTGGGGGGATGCCTCAGAAGGGCACGAAGGGCCTTGGAGGTGAGATGGGTGATGTTTCCCAGTGTCACACAGGGGAGGCTACTCTTAGTGTCCCAGCATTAAAATACAGGACAATTGCAGCCCTCTTTGAAATGAAAATTATTTATAGTCCCTTTATGCCAAGGCCAGGATTTGAAAAAAGGGCAGCTGGGAATCCAGCTCCCATTGGAAGGAAGGGCTCATACCGACTCTTAAATCAGTGACTGTGTGATGAAAGCATACTTTGGATCAGACCCAAGGAGAACAGAGTCAAAGCTTTTTGTCGGTTCCCTGCCCGGTGGTTTCTCTTCCCATCCTTACTACAGTACGTGCAACGTATGTGACGTGCCACACAGGTGCCCAAGGAGGTCTCTGCTGGTGACCCATCAGGCAGTCCCATGGAATTTTGTCCCGTCACTTCCCTGCCCAGGAAAGGCACCCGTGCAGTGTGTTGTAAAGGTAATGTTTAACCCAGGGGCTCCAAGCCAAATCCTGGCCTCTGCGCACAGCTTGAGCACAAATTGTGCCCATGGCAACTATGCAGTGACTCGCTTGGTTGGAAACCTCCCATCCCCAACTCGAAGGCAGCCATGTGGTCCCCCATTTCTGCTGCTAAAAAGTAATGGATTTTTGGCATTAACTCGCTACCTTTATCCTGTACCAAATCCTCCCTGCTTTGTAAGTGCTGCGCATTCAGGTGATTCGGACAAGGTTCTGGGTTTGCTCTGTTGGTAGTGCTCCCTCATGACAATTTTAAACTTTTTTTTTACCCTGTGGACTCTTCTCCATCTCATATTAACACATTCTTTCCACTTCTTTACTCCATTTTCTTTGTGTTCCCCTCTCAAAGTCTCAATATCCCTTTGGTGGCAGCATCATCTTCTTCCCTCCTCCAAATCTCACTTATCTCTCCTCAATTACATGTTTCCTTAGACTCCTCAAATACTTTCTTTACAATCCTATTCACTGGCAGATCAGCTCCTTGTTCCACCTCCCACCGGGTAACCATTTCTTGAGCAGGAGATGCGAGGATCAAAGTGGACTTTTCCTAGTTTTGCTGTTGATTTGGGATCTTCTGAGTTTGGGAGCTGCAGCTGAGTCCTCCATTTATGCAGCTGTAGCTGGTGACAAGGACTCTGCAGACTCTGAAGCACATCTGTCCCCTTTGCTTGAGATTGAGACCCTGTTTTAGGATGCTGTGTGGTTTTGAGGTTCCATATTTGCAAGATGGTGCATCTGCTGCCTTGGAGGAGGTAGCCACGGTTTCGAAGAGGGTCACCTTGGCCTCGAGGTGGTCCTCCTTGGCTTACTATTCTATTGCTATTGCTTTTCTATTTAACTAGTAAATTAGGAAGGGGCTGTTGCAATATTACAATGCTTGTGTGTGTCCTCTCTGTGGCCATGTGGGAGTTTACCATTTCGGTGTGCTGTAAATCTGTAAGGAATGGTTGATGCCATCTTGTTGTTCGTGTTCTCCTGAGTGATTCACCACTAGTGCTGCGGCCAGGGTAGGGAGTGGCAGAGAGGCAACAAAAAATTACTCTGCGAAGCAGTCTGCTGCAAATCTTCACAGAGAGGTTCCCCCTGCGCCCGCAATGAAAATCTTTAGAGGCCTGTGCCCTGTAAGTCCCCGTGGCTGCAACTCCCGATCTTTGGAGCTTATCGGTAACATGTTTGCAAAGCTGTCCTGGTGTGATCACTGATCTCTGCCAGCTTAAATTTTGGGAAATGCTTTACACAGCCTTTCCTCTCCCCTCCTTCAACCCCTGCAAGTCTATATACAAGACAAGAAAGATTTAGTGTTTGAGCATAAGCACTGGTCAGCCAATCTGCAGCGCATCTTCTTGAAAACCCAAAACAGGTGCTCTTGGGCCATCAAAGTCTTGAAGCAGTTAAACTTCCTTTCACCTCTGTTGCAGTTCCTTTAAAAGAAATAGAGAGATCTTCAAAAGGTGGAAGGGTGGCAGGCCAGAAACGTAAAGCGTGTGCAATCACTCAGATACAAGTGGCACCACTAAAAATTGCCTTCATATATCAGCTTATGGTTTACACACTGTGGCAGAAAGGACGCTAAAAGGTCAGCAGAAAAAAAATATATATGTCAAGCCTGGAGCTGTGACTCCAAAGGTGTGGAAAGACATGATCTGAGAAGGGTTCTAGAGGGACTGGATAAGTGCTTGATATGGCAGGATTTTTTATTTTATTTTATTTTATTTTTTGCAAGGGAGCTGCTTGCAAACGTCAGCACAGAAGCCAAGGTATATACTCGCAGTAACCTCTTGCTACGACCCCTGGTGACAAGACGGATAGTTCCATTCATCTGTGGGTGAACGGCAGAGGCTCTCTGCATTTTTTTACTTGAAGCCCTGGATGAATTTGTTTGCGGAGGGGAATGTCACCGTTGTGAATGCTCTGATCACTCATGTGCCCATAGTGAAGTCAGTGGTAGGGAAGCAGGGGGAAGGAGGGGGGGTAGAGCAAGGAGGAAAGCAAGCTTCTCTCTGGGGGTCTCGGGGATGCCAGCTTATATCCAGCAAAACATCTCCAACCAAACATTAATGGAGGATGTGACTTCGAAACGGAGGGATCAGCAAATACACTGTAAATTAATAATGTGCCCTTTTAGTAGCAATTGCTTTATGAAAATCTGTAGGGCTTTTTTCCCCCCCTCCTTCCTCCTCCGTGTAGAAATAGCTCTGAAATAAGTGGGTCTCACTGGAGTTTTGTTTAAGACTGACCCTTTACTTTATTAACCGTGTAACATTTTAAGGTTGTTTTTTCCTCTCTGTCTCCTCCAGCAAGTCTCTATTGATCACTGTTTACAGTTATAATCCCTTTCAAATTTATCATCCATGACTAACACCACACGTATTGATTAGTGCTGACGGATGTCCCTGTATGGTATATACCCACAGTGATTCTGGCCAGTGAAGTACAGTAGATATATTTTTTTCTCTCCTTCATTTGCTTTTTATAGCTTTCTGCTCCCCCCTTTTGTTCTCAGTCTGGCTAACCTATTTCACACAAATGCCGTGGGATTAACATGTCTAAATTTAGGACAATTTCTTTATTCCTGATGAGTTCTTTGGAACAGGAAGGAAAAGAAAGGGTAGTGATGGGTTTTGGGTTTTGTTGGTTTTTTGCTCAACTGGGAAGCTACTGGAAAGAGACAGGCCCTATAGGAGATCAGATTTATGAGGGACATCCACGCGTCTTAACCTAAAGCCTAAAGTAACAAAGATGTAAGGGCTAGTTTTTTTAGGGACAAATTAGATGTCACTGGTGACTAAGGACAAGGTGTCCGAAATCTGGACTATAAATGGAGTCATTTGTCAACAATGCATTTTTGCTTGCCTGCTGCAGCATTTCCTCCATCTCTTGTTGGCCAGAAATAGAGTTTAAGGTTAATCTCTTTTCTCAGCCACCTTGATTAAACTTGAATTTACGAACTTAAAAACAAACAAACAAAAGACCCAGCCTCAAATGACCTCAAGGCTTTTGGTACAGTAGCAGCATATATAATTTTGTCACTTAAGATATTTGCTTCCTAATGTCTTTAGGTAAACTGCTAACATTTTGGCATGCCTCTGCAACATTTTTTGTCCCCTTCCTTCCCTCCCTGAGAGCCTCTACTTTTCAAATGTCTATTGTACGCAAATTGACCTTTCTTTCCACTGCAGCCCAAAAGGATATGATTTTAAGTAGCAAAAACTGCATCTTCCTCGAAAGCCTCACCGAGTAGAGAGACGTGCCCAGAGAAGTAGCATCTCACACAGGCTAACCCCTCGCCATGAGCTGGAGACGTTGGGTGCTGCTCAGCAAAATGGGGCTGCTCTGCGGCCATCATTAGCACGGTGCCACGGGTGCATGTGGCAAGTTCAGATCTGGTCAGTGACTTGGCTGACTTTGTTCTCGTTAACCCAAAGGTGTGAACTGCACCTTTCAAAGACTCAGTTCCTTCCAAATTTTATTAATCCATTTTTAAATTTTTTTGGTGTTTGTTTTATGCAATAGTTTAAATACATGTTCTTATACATATGTTTTATTTGGGTGTAATAAGGCAGCAAGTATAAGAGAGAGTTGTTAAACCCCAGTAAAAAGATTTTTTTAATAATCATTTGGCATTTATTTAATATACAACCACTGTCTTGTTAAATCTAACTCTTTAGGTTTAATAGGATAGTTTATTGTATTATAGCGTCACTACTGCGACACTATAGTTATGGTTGAAAAGGCATTTTCATTATAAACTCCTGTTTGCAGGTGCTTATAACTTCCTGAAGTACAGCACCTCTTTTATTTGAATGTGAAATCACTCACTGTACTTCTTAATTTTTTTCTTTCATCTCCATTTCTTTCTCAGAAACAAGGACATTTAGATGTCAGAAAAAGAAAATTAGCAGTTACTGAGGAGCAGCATTAGAGCTGAGCATTAACATGCACCAAAGTAAGAGTTCAGAGTTACAGAGCTTATGAAACACTGGACCCTGATCAAGTTGCTGTACCCATGTCTGTTAAAGCATAAAGTTGGCAATTTGCTCAGTAATGCGCAGTGCCACTGTTTTGACAGAAAGGCGTGTTGGCAAGATGTGGTTGTCAGAAGGAGCGTTATCACTGAACTCCCGAATTCTTGTGGTCTTGATTGACTCTATATATTGGCACAACCCTTATGGCAGGGCAGGGACTTTGTGGAGTTTCTTTTCAGTCTTATGCACAGGGGATGTCAGGAGAATGTGATAGCTGTGCATGGTGAAGGAGAAGGAATCAAACCTGAGCCCCTGGGTTTGGCAGGAGCATTTGTAGCATCTTGCAGGGGTGCTGGCCTGCCCAGCTTCACTGTTTCCCATGGTTTCTTGGAAGAAATTGCATTTTCCCCCAAGGCTTCTCAAAAGGCAACTGCCCCTTGCTTGGGCCACTCAGCTATCTGCGGCAGAGGAATTCTTTGCTTTGATTTCTTTTGTTTGCCACCGTAAACTTTACAGACATCGCCCCTGAAGTGGATCTTTTGTAATGGAGGATAATGAAATATAAATCACGGCCTCTCCTTAGCTAACATTAAGCATGTAATGTTGGTAGCTACATGGAGAGGCAAGTTGCCCCAGGCTACCCCGCTAAGCCCTGCTTGCAAACTAGCCTCTGCCTCACCACTGAAGGGCGAATGTGACAACACTCTGGGCCATCCTTCATCGTGCAGTTTGTTCCTGTTCTTACTTTTAAGCGCCTGTGAAATAAGTAGGAATGCTGATAATCTGACTACATTTACAGCTCAAAGTAAATCTTGCATAGATGGAAGTGGAGACCTGATATCCCCTGAGTTTCTAGCTATTGTAGACTCAGGCAGATGCCATGAAGGAGTTTCTTTATGACCTTAAAACCAAATGCAGTGGAGGGTGGGTGGGTCATTAGTTTGTCCCAAGTTTGCTGTGTCCCTTTATGCAGAGATTGGTTGGGTCAGGAAGGGGCGCAAAAAAAAAAAAAATTATAACTCTCTTCTGTGTGTGGGTGTGTTTCTCCTTCACCTTGAAGGTAAACAGAGGTTTGTCTGATGGGGTGCTCAGGACTGGACCCGGGGTCAGTGTACTTACAGGGGCTGAATTGGGTTAATTACCAGGTTTTATGATGAACAAACAGAACCTGCCTTCAGCAGAGCTGTCTCCAGGAAATGGCGCGGTTTTTGGTGCCATGTCCTGGCCATGCCTCCGGAAGGGTGAGCACACGCAGCGGTGACATCCACAGGGTTTGCTCTGGTGTCACTGTGGTTGACCCTTGCAACTTTACGCAGCTTTAGTAAATCTAATATTTAATTGCTCTCTGGGCTGGAACCACTTGTAAACAAACTGTAGCCTCAATGGAGACTTTATAGTTAAATAAATAAACGCTGACAAAGAAAGACTGGAGACACAAAAAACCCAAACAGGAACACAGCACTAAACTGGCCCATAAAACCTCTGTAAAGAGATAATGTTTTCCAGCGTTGCAACAGCAGACTTTTTGCTTTTCCACAGGCTGAGTTTGCACGTGTAATTACTTTCCTTTATTTCGTTTCTCACCCAGAAACTATTGGTGGAGTAGCAGTGAGCAGAGGGTTGGTTTGTTTTGGGTTTTTTGATTATCACTAGGCTTAGGCAAATTTCTCTTTTGGTGGTGGGAAAATCCACGCAGGAAGAGGGACATGTGCCGCTGTTGCAAAGCACACAGCCTGTCCTTGCTGGCGTAAAACTGGGGCCAAGCAGTAATTGCTAAGCAGAAAGCTACTCTTCAAAAGCACGCGGAGTTTTGATAAATCTCTCCCAGCTGTATGCAGCAATGCAATTCTTTTGCTTACGCCTAAACATCAAGTCTTTCTGAGAATGCAAATAGAGATCAGTGTGAATTCATCAAAGCAGAGTTGTTTAAATAGTCAGGTCTCCTGCTCTTGTATAATCCATTCTGGTTTTAGGAATACTAATAGTTTCCTCAAATAAAAAGGCTTTGCCGCTCACCCTCAACTCTACCTTACTAAAAAAAAAAAAAAAAAAAGAAAAAGAAATCAGTCAAACCCTAAGTGCATAAAAAGCCTGTAGCAACAAGCCCTCTGCCTCGAAAACCCTCACTGCAGCCATGGGAAGGCTGAAAATGGAGGTTGTCTTCTAGGAAAACCAGATAAATTAGGCAGGCTTCTGTGGGGCAGGACTTAATTTTCTGCAGGTTATTCTCCCCATGTAGTTTTGCACTGCTGCAAAACCTTGTGCAGGGTCCTTCTAATGTTTTGTGAGTGCACATCCAGTAGCCGCAGTGGTAACCATTCCCTCTGCTTAAGAGAAGCAAGTGCAATTATTTAAAAGCAGTGGCCACAAATAGACTCATTAAATGGAAGATGCTCATATAGAGAGGTCTGAGCAGCTCCTGAATTGCCAGAGAACTTGTAATGTACTACTGTTGTTTCAACCCATTCTGTTCTGAGGTTTTTTGACTATACAGGTAGACTGACCCTCTTTGCCAGTCTTAATTTTCCTGCTGTTTTTCAGTAGCTCTGTGGTCACACTGGTAGCAAACGAGTGCTATCAACAGATTGATGAGTATTGTGAAGAAATAGGAAACTTGTCTCCTTGATTTTTTTTGACTGTGTCTTAGTAATAACAAGTATTTTAAAAATCTTGAAGATACAAGAACTGGGAATTTTCTATTTTTATTTTTTATGAGGATCATTTAAAAATATCCACAGGTTCATTTTTGTGTAATGCCACATGACTTGGCATGCTTCAGATTGTAGTTAGTCACTTTTTGGTAGAATTCTCTTATGGAAAAATGTGTGCATGTCATTTTAAAATCGTATTCAAACATATGGAAAAATCCTTTGTGCTTGCAAAATGTGGAAATCTGGTCAGAAATGGGCTAGCTTTATCTTAAAACCAGTCATTTTTTGTTGGAAGTGTAACTGGAGCAGAGCTTGGTTTTTGGAGAGAGAAATTCATCCAGCCTGGTGACATTTCCTGGTTGGGTGGACCTGTTTTGAAACTTGCAATAAAACACACAAAAAAAGAGATGAAGCAAAACACCTCCTTTGGATTTGTTTTTCTGATAATGAAGTCAACCCTAGACTTGTCATGGGCCTGGGATTGTCCTTTCACCAAGCTTAGAAACCTCCCAGGATTTTGGACAAGTCCCAGCAGCTGGGGGAGGGTCTGGAAACAGGGTTATTAAATTGCAGGTCGCTGGCAATGGTGCAAGTGTTGACTGGGAAAAGTCTGCGGTAGCTTCCTTGGAAAGAATAGTGAATTTCAAGCAATTTGTATGAAGATGACTTAAAGTCACTTGATAAAACTGTAGCATCAGAAGAAAAAAAAATATTTTTCTCCATAAAAAAGAAAGAAAACCTCCTGATCATAATCATCCAGACTTTTATGTCTTCTAATGGTAAAACATTTTGGTTATTTTCAGATACCAGTCTGGTGAGCATATTGGTTTTCCATGTTGTCAGAAGACTGTGATGACCTCTACGTAGTTTGACCTCGAATGGATCTTCTTACAGGTCCTTATTTTTTATTCTCTTGGGAAATGCATTTTCACATACTTGTCCTGCGTATCTTTTAACTTCTTTTCTTCCTTTTTTGTCTTTTTTTTTTTTTTTTTTAACCTCAGAGGTAGCAGTCCTACTGCTATTAGCAAGATGTCTATTATAGTGTCATTAAAAAAGCTATAGTCAGAGCATGGAATGACTCACATCATGGAGGAGTTAATAATTCACTGTAATAAAAGTATAAAGTTTTATGATAAACCACTCTCAGGGGAGTTAAATATAATCCTTAGCGGGTCACACACTGACTACAAAGCTTACATTTGTAATGGTAATTTGAATTTACTACATCGCCTTTAGTTTTTAAGCGTTTGTATGTCATTAGACCTTATAAATTGATTTATATATTCAACTCCAGTATAATTCTACATAAAGGTACAATAAATTTTATGGATTATAGATATGGCATCTAAAACAGTTTGGAAAAATAATTTTATTAAATTCACTTAAATGGCAGTGATGAACAGCAATGAGGATGCCAGGGTGTCTCAACTTCTGAGAACTGCATGAGGCAGGGCGGGAGCTGCAGGTGCTGGCAGGGACAAAGGGAGGGGACCGGGCAGTAACTTGTCACCCAACTTCTCATTAAGGGCTTCAGTGACACCAAGTGCCAATGTTTTGCACAGCCACAACTGTAATGGAGCGGGGACCCCCGTGCTGCTCCAAACCTCGGTCTCCTAATGGGACGTGTGGGTTCCCCGTGGAGAGGCACCAGGGCCACCCTTATAATATGTTGGTGACATTGCTGGTGAGGGTACAAGATTACCTGCAGGAAAGGAATCTGTTTGTACCATAAACAAGTCACTTTTTTTAAAATTTATTTTTTTATTTGGAGGCAAACCAGGCTGCTGTGGTGCTCCTTTGGCTGGGTTGGCTTCTGAAGGATGTCTTCCCTCGGCGCTTTGCCTCCTCTGCACTCTCTATTAGAAATAGCTTATGAAAAATGAAAATATCCTTCTCCGCGTGCCCCCACTTGGATTGAACAAACATTCATAAAGGAAGCCATTAAAAAAGGCCCATCTTAAACATTCTTTATTGGTATCATTTCAGCTGACTGTGAGCAAGTGACTGTTAGTATTTTGCTTCTGACATAGCAGGTCCTGCTCAGACCCCTCATCCTGTGAAGACTTCTGTTTGCATTCCCAAGCATGTTTAGCAGTCCCTGAAAGCAGTGCAGGATACAGCTCAAAAACACTTGATAAACTTTACCGTCTGTTTCTTAAGTGGTTTTAAATAGTCAACCAGCATTTTAATGCTGCTTTTCCTAAAGCCAGTGTAATTTCAGTGCTGATCTTCAAAACCCTTTTGTCTAATCCGGTGTGTAATCTTTCCCATAACAAAACTTAAAAAGATCCTTGTACTCCCTAGTGGGCAGTTATCATTGTATTCCCCATCGCACTCACACATTAGCGAGGCTTTATCCCATCATCGTTTTGTTTTTGAAAGCATTGAGGTAAATCTCAGGTGGCATCCTGCACTCAGTGGGTGTGTCGCTGATTAAATGACCCAGCCAGCTGGACAGGTTTATGTACAATTTACTGGAAATGTATTAAATGTGTCTCGGGAAATGATTCTTTAAAACGTTCTCACTGCCAGTGCAGTAAAGATTAAGACCTTGGCATGAAACAGAGAAAAAAATTAAATAATTTTCAGAAGCTTGATGTAAAATAATGATACTAGATGTAACTTAAAGTCACCAAAGGATGAACATTTCAGCTGAATTCCTAGTCCTCCCTTGATTAATTCCCATAATAATTCAGGGGTCTCTGAAACTTGCAGGCTGAATTCGAGCCCTGGCACAAGCACGCTGAGTCCTACTTTATCCCTATCACGCAGTTTGCTCAGACAAATCCAGGATTACATAGGCAAAAACAGGACTTGCAGGTGGGCAAGCTCTTGGGAAAATAAACACTGTTATTTTCACATAATTATTTTTGATATTCCAATTCCTCTTTTTACAGTCATTGGCTTAAATATTGTGAGGGTAGCATTTGCACTGCCTCCCGGATTTTATTTGTGCCTGAATTTCATAAGCCAGTCGAGAGGACTTTATCATCTCCTTGCTTAACATACAGCTAGCTTTAAATGTTACTGCACGCAGAATTTTTTTTTTTATTATTTGTGCCTTTTGTATCCATCTGTATTTCGTCGTGACTGCCTTGTTTGGTTGTATTGGAGCACAAAGAGGCAGTGTTGCTGGAGTTTTCCTTGGCATGAAGGCGTAGGTGGAGGGGCTTGTCTGCTGCAGCAATGGGGCTTCCCTGGCTTTTGCCTTTTGAAGTGCCTCCATCACTGTTGGCATAGATAAGAGTGATCAGGATAAATGCAAAAAGTGGACATATAACCCATCTGCCCCCAAACAGTGGGGTCGCAATGGGTGGGAAACAGCAACGGGTGCGAGGGGGTGCGCGAGATGGCTGCGGGCGCATGTGCCTGCGCCGAGGGCACGGGCGGCCGAGGGACTTGGAGCACCTTCTAGTTTCAGCATCTAAAATTATGCCAGGATAAACTGCTTTCTGCAGTATCCTTGAACATTTGCTCTGCAGCAAATAAAGGCATTAAGTCTTTCCTCCTCTTCCAAATACACAATTTAGAAATAAAAGGTAATAACTGACGATATACAAACACTGAAATTTCCATTCTTCGCAGATTAAATGATCCTTGCTGCAGATCGTGAAAAGAGCCATTAGTGAGAGAGAAAGGAGAGCGGGCGGGGGACTTTGTCTAGCAACAAGCAGTATATTCTGTGCTTTAATAAGAGGGAAGCTGCTGGAGAGCTGCAGGATTTAAAATCACTGTGGACACAGCAGGTTGATTTTTGCCAGGGCAGGATGAGTGCGGGGGGACAGAGGCGGGAGAGACAGAGAGCAGAGCTCACAGTGACCAACTGTCCTCCTTCAAGTTGCAGAAGTTTGTAATCCTCAGGGTTTGTCTTGAAGAGCATTGTAGCCCTCGCAGACAGGTTCTTGGTCATCCTCTCCTCATGTCTTCAGGCGCATTTTGAAGGAAAGATTTCAGTTCCTTTTTAACGAGTCAATAGTAATTATTGTTTAGTACTGGATTATAGACAAGCTTATGGAATTAAATGAAGTTGTTAGGGTGTCTTTACAGCTGGCAAAGAGTTAATGACTGCAAGTTGAGATGGAATAGTTACTGCCTAGACTGATTTACTATTTTATTTCTGTGATGTTTGAAAATCTAATAAATCATTTTACTTTTATCTTGATAGTTAACTCTTTCATTAGGAAAATTAGAGGCTTCATTATAATGTTTATAATGAGCTGGAAGGTTTTTTTCTATTTTTTTTTTTTTTAATTTTAGGATTATACAGTTCACTTTTGCCAGGTTTTCATTTTCTTTATCAAGTTTTCATTTTCTTTATCATTCCTAAGTGAATCCATCAGCAGAGCAGTGCGCTGGATCAGACAGCACAGCAGACCTGGGGCCTGCTTTGGAAATGCCACCCATGCTATTTACCTTAATTTCCTGGGGAGCTGTAGATGTTTTGGAAAATCAGGCTGTAAACTCTTTAGACTCTTAGGTGCATAGATTTTGAGACTAGAAGGGACTGTAAAGATCTTTTACTCTCAGTTTCTGGAAAATTCAGGTGAAATGTCCCCACCCAGCCCCAAGCAAGACCCCTTTATTCCCTCTAATGCAGTGCCAAACACTTGCTCGATATGCTCTAATTTGTCTTGAACATGCAATTTAACCTTCCCTCTTGTCCAGTGTGTTGTTTTTTCGCTAAGAAAACCCGCAGTGATGCTACTTGCAGTATTTATCAGGTCATTAGAACCAGGACCGCGAACCACCTACCTGTCTGAAATACATTGTGCCGCACTCTGCGACGGCTGACCTGGGCCAAGGCTTGCCCTCACTCTTGACCCAGCCTGGCTGTTGGTTAATAACAGCGAAGCGAGGGGATTCACTCGCCGTTACACGTCTTGGCTACCATCTGGTTTGGTGGTTTGCTGTGAATACGGATTTACAGGGTAGGCACAAGGGCCAAATGAGCTTCTCGCGTGAAGCTGGGCAGCGTGAGTGGGGCAGGTCTAAGACCCGTTCTTGCTCCCTGTGGTAAAATCCTTCACTGTTACTATAAGTGCAGAGTTTCCCTGTCTGGCTCTGGTGTAGAGAGTACTTGTAAGCCCATTTCAGTCTTCAGCGCTAATTGTGTTTGTTTGAAAATGCTTAATGTGGCTGTACTGAGGAAAAAAAGCTTCACAACAAAAAACCGATACCTTTGTCTGGAAGATGCTTCTTTACCCATACAGCATCTGTAAGCTATACATACTCACCACTTAGGCTGATTACTTCTACAATTAATGTGCTTTGGATTTGTGATTCTCTAATCACCCATGCATTGCAAAATGTACAACATATACTGAAAAGCGTCTATAATATATTTTAGAAGAAATTCTTAACTAAGCTTTGACCTTTGATACGCTCTGAAGGTGAAGAGGATCAATTATAGATAAAAGGAGGGGAGCTCTCAGGGGACTTGCATACATAAGACTTTCTCTAGGTACAATTCTGGATCTGTATTTATTGGTATTTATCTTTCCAAAGCTTGGACAAGTAGAGATACTGTAATTGATCTTATTTGAAAGCGAGAGATGGGGCCAAAGGGGACCTTCTTGGTCTTCAGCTCTTACTTTTCAACCCATATAAAATGAGCATTTGTACTAGAGGTGTTTAATGACATTCATATTTTTTTGGCCAAATGTGTGAACGGGAGCCTCTGGCAAAGTAAACTCCACCTCTCCCAGATTCAAATGTGCTGGGAAAGATCCTCATCCTGCCAACTCATCCTTAATTGGCCTGTGCTGTAAGAAGCAATTAAAACTAAAGGCCCAATTCATAAAAAATGTACGTTCTGTTTATGTGTCTGTGTGAGTAGGGGCTTTTGCTGCACTCCAGCTAAAAGTGCAGGAGGCACATTAGCTTTCCAGTCCATCTTTTTGCAGTTTACTCCTTCCCTCCTTTTTCTGAGTCACAACTGACCTCCTCTCCTGGATTCCTCTGTGAGTGAGTAAACAGGGTTGTGTGGTGTACACCTTCTAGACAAAAGGCAACGTTTAGACAATATGTGAAAATGTCCAAATAAAAACTAATGGCTTTGTGTCAGCAGTGCTAGTTTCTGTTATCTGATTGATTTTTAGCAAGCCACTGGCTTGCTAGACAGATTTTAAAAGATCTTTGCCTGCTCTGCTGGGTGTGCAAAGCCTGCAATTTCTTTCTCTCTTTTAGAAAAAAAAGGAAAAATAAAATAATGTTAAATAGTAAATGAACAGAAGAAAAGAAGTCCATCCAATGTTGAGGTTCATGCAAAGCCAAAATTTTAGTCAATTTTTTTTCCCTTCCCATCCTTCCAAATTCTTGGTTAATAACCTGATGTTCACATGCATTTAACTATATTAATGCAATTACTTACCATTCTTTTTTTTTTACTCGAAATAGTTTTCTGTGGTGGTGGGGTTTGTCTTTTTTTTTTTTTTTTTGGTCTATGAAGACTTTTGGGATATAATTTATGTGGGTAACTGTATGGTATAAAGCTGAATCATGCTCCATCAGTTGTGAAATACCTATGGCTTTTAGAATGATGTCCACTGCAAACACTGCAGGGTCGAGTTTTGCTGGAGGTGGTTTGATCCAGTTTGGTTAAAATCATAGGTGGTCTCCAAACTGCTTGTTTAAAGCCACCTGAAGAAGGCTCTGTCTCTAGATGTTGCTACACCCCGTGTTGGGAGGCAGGCTGCCATGCTTTGGTTTTTGTTCGTTTTGGTTATTCCCAAAATAATCCAGTTTATGCATGGATCCTGGCTGCTTCCCACCTGTTCCATGGCGGTGGTGAGGCCACAGCCCTCAGCAGTGCTCAGCACCATCGGGGAGGTCTCTGCTTCTGCAAAGAAAACAAGTGACCAGGTTTCCACGTGCAATGCCAGCCTGGCGCTAACCATATGGCGTTTTGTGCGGAGGGAAAAATTACCCTCTGGGGGAAGGAGAAGTGGCCTCCGGTCCACCTTCAGGATCAGAAACTGATAAACAGTTTCAAATGTCAGTGGTCTGTTGTTGGTAATTAAACTGTAATGACAGATCCGTGCTGATACTATCAAGGTGCTTTTGTCCCGGGAACCCTGCATTAAGAGGAGCCGCAACAGCAGTTTTGCTTGTTACCTCTTCCTACTATTACAGTTAAATAGTTCATGGTCAAAAAAAAGAATGCGTACAATTGCCAGGAATGTGAATGTATCTCAGTATTTGAATGTTCAAATGTTTGTTAGCCCGAGCTAACTAGCATTCCTGGTAGCAGGCCCCATAGGCACAAATTTGTTTGTATATTTTTAAAACCAGACCTGGAACCGTTAAACTATATCAATTAACTTCTGGAGAGAAGAAGGAAATGTCTATAGAAAGGCTAAAGTTCAAAACAAAGGCGCTCGGTCAGAGAAATATCAATATGCAGTTGTCAGGAGAACTTACATTCTGAGTCACAAAAATACTTTTTTTTTTAGGGGCGCAGAGATGGGATTTAACTTGTTCCATTACAAATGATTACAACCACACGATCGGTCATGGAGATAATAATAGCAGTTGCCTCCTTAAAAACACCGACAATTGCTTTATTCCCATATTGGTATTTGTGCCCTGAAAAGAAAAGAAGTGAAATGAGAGTGTTTTGAATGTTTTGGTGAGTGAGTGCCTTCAAAGAAGTTTTGGAACCCTTTTCCATCCTGTTCTGTAGAGGTCAGCAAGTTTGAGGAATTACAGGCACTAAGTGAAAATGAAAACATCAAGAGGCTTGCTGTCTATCACAAGTATCACTAAATCTTTTTGAACAACCCTGGGCAGTGAATTATGGAAGCATGGAATTGACTTACAGTTTATTTCTGGTAACAGTCAGTTACTATGTCAAATCTAAAACCATTCAGAAAAGCCTATAAAAATATATGACAAACTAACCAGCAACCTCTAGATCTTTTTACATGTGTATGATTTTAAAGAACGTCTCTCTAGCACTTGTGGAAATGAACAGACAGGATATTTTCATGAGGCTATTCCCCCCCCCCTTCTTGCTCGTGTTGTTTGGCATCACAGAAAGCCTCTGGAGTAGCTTTGCTGGAGGAAGACAATATGGTGTGTGGGCAGGGGAATGGCACAGCTCTTGCTTCTGCCTCCCTCAGTGATGCTCTTCCCCCCTACCCTGTGCACCACTAGTGAACGCTCTCTTAACAGTCACCCAAACTTTATTTTGAGGAGCCTTATGGACACCTGGGAACTTTTTAGCAAAGGTATTGCACCAGTCGTGGCTCACCCCAAGGTAAGGGAGAGGAGGAGATGTCCCATGGGAGGGATGCTGGCTCAGTGAGGAGCCGATGGACCCGTGTTGCCTGTGTGGATCGGCAAGGATCTGTGGGGCTGCCCCGGTACCACTGAGTCTGATCCTGCTGCTTGGCAGAGAGGGGAGCTAAAGCTTGGGTGTACGAGTGACCTTGTTGCTATATGGGACAGATGTGAGATCTTCTCCTGGCTGCTTAAAATGAAAGTTTATAAGAGCGTGGGTGCTGTTTCTAAAAGCTGTGGGGGGTGTCAGGTTATAGTGGCGTAATTGTTGGGCAGCTCAGGGGTCTGGTGTGCAGAGGGAATTTCAAAACAGCACCATTGCATACCCTCTGCGGTTTGAGTCTCCGCTTCCAATTTCCCCTGAGAGGGCTCCTGAGAAGTGGCACTTCCCTAAAAGTACTGCCAGATATGAAACGCTGGTTGGCTGACATTGTGATGTTTTGGGAGAGACTTTTTTTGGAAGCAGTAATGCTGGAAAATAGCCCCTTAGCTCAGGTGCTTGATCTGAGCTCCTGTCTCTCCTTGGGTTGCGTCATTAATTTTAGGGTGGGCAGGACCATTTGGACCTAATTCTCTCACTCTGAGTGATGGAGTGTGGGAATAGCTCTGCAAAAGCAAAGATAAATTAATTTTAAAATATGAAGCAACTCAAGGCATTAGATAAATCACTATCTAGATACTGTTGTGACAGACAGACTGGTTGGGTGCATCTGCAAGAAGGGTGCTTGGCTAAGTGTTTGTGAGGACTACCGAGAAGAGACCAAACAGGGACCAGGTCTTTCAAAGCTGTCTTTTTGTTTTCTTTCTGTGTAAGTGGCAGACAGCATTAAATGTTTAAACATTTGCCACTGCAAGAATGAATGCAAAGTGTCATGACTCAGGATAGCCATTTTGCTTTCCTTGTGGTGCTTGTGCTGGGAAAGCATCCAAACTCAAGTTTGTCTTGTAAGAAATGATTTCAACATCGGTCCCTTGGCAATTGTATTTTAAAACTAACACAGCCTAATAAACTTTCACTCATGAAACCATCAAAGTTGTGTTTACTAGCAGAACACTTGGGTCAATAAAAATACTCTACACACTAGGATTTGGGATTTTATTATTTTGCATTTATTGAGAAACAAATTGCAGAGTAAAGTGGGGCCATGAATAAAACACTCCTATACACTCAGAATATAATACAAAATGTAATTAGGCAGCACATTGTTAAAAGTCAGTACCAAAATCTAACAATACGGTGTCACCAACTGTAAGCATGTAACTGTACAATACATAATTGTCAACTGTTGAGAAGAGATCTCATTTTGATAATGCATATTGAGATTGGAAGTCTGTTTGTTAATGAGTGGTCTGAAAAATACTTATGGCTCCAAGATGCTTGACAGCTCTAACTGCAACATTGTGCCACACAGTCAAAGGAGAGCGAGTTAGAAGGAAAACAAACAAAAAATAAGCCCTTTTTAGGAGTGAAGAAACAGGGATGTTTATGTATTAAAATCACGGTTAAGCTGCTCAGATACTAGTCCCTTATAATCAGTAGATTGATTCACTGTCATTAATTTCTGTTAATTTATATTTTATATGCACAATTTGACTTCAAAGCTGTTTTTTCAGAGCTGTTCCTGATAGCCTCGGCTTCATCTCTATGCAGAGGGTCAAGGACAGGAGCGCTCTGTTCACCTGATTGCGGGCCAGAGCCAGAGCAACTCTTCTTGCCCACTTTTGCAGCTTCTCACCATAAACCAGCCATGACCTCAGTTATTCCATCTCTAGGATATTCCTCCCCCAGCCGCATGCATCTAGCTCTGCTTGAGCAAAGCCGGAGCCTGGGACTTCAGGATGCCACCTAGTTTCCTTCAGGGCTGTCACCTCCTCTGTATGACATCGCCCACACGCAGACCTGGGACCTGTCGGCTGCTGGACACAAAAATGCTGCAACAGAAATGTTACGTAGCCCCAGCATTTCATTGTGCTCTCTTCCACAGCTTTATGTATCTGCTGAAGTTGTGCAAAAAGCCAATGTTCAACACAAAAGAGCAAAGCTATATAAGTTGCACACCTTTTATTTCTGATCTGTGCTGCTTTTATTTTCTTGGTGAGAGATTAAGAAGGTATTGTTAAGGTTATTCTGGATGCCACAAAAACTCCAGGTAGCATTTTGCAGTGAATTTCAAAATTTTTGAGCAGCGTTGTTGTGCTGGTAAACTCAGATTTGAACTCCCATGGCATATATTCTGTTCCCTCATTATCCCGTGTGTTCAGGAAGCTCAGCACAACCCATTGCAACTTGTTTTCTCAGAGGGAGTGATTACATGTGGTGTAGTGGGTTTCTTTTCTTTTTTTGTGTGTGTGGCAGTCACATAAAAGCCGGTATCTGTTATTTTTGAGTATTTGTAGCATCTGCAGAGGAAATGTCCGTGTTGCTCTATGTTTTAGAAATGAGGTTGGGAGTCTGTTGATGCCTCTGGAGGCTCTTCTGGCAATGCTGATGTCTTCAGGTGGCACCTTGCAGTGACTGAGCTTGCTGCTGTCCAAGGAAGGAAACAGGTGGTAGGCTTTCTTCCCCTTCACTCTGCCCCCCAAACCCAGAAGGAATAGTGACTAATTTGGACTTTTAATAGGTAAAGGAAAATACCGAGTTTTGCATTGCTATATACTTGCCGCTGCAGACAAAGACTGCGTTTATTGCTGTGCCTGGTGCCACAACCCACAAGAGTGGTACTGGAAATTTGTTTCCAGGTTATCTTCAGAGCGATGGCTCTAACGAATAGGCAGGGGAGACTGAGCTCTGCGCTGGCTGGAAACAGATCAAAACTCCTCCGGGGTTCCTGGGATCACAGCGGTTCTCTGTGCACCATGGCAAAATCTGGGGAACTTCACCAAAGTAACAGAGGGTCTGGACTC
>NW_009608818.1:143237-161632 GCF_000690535.1 Cariama cristata
CTCCTTTCTGCTTCCTCGCTGAGTCCCCTGCCCATTTCATTAGCAGACTTTTAATGGAAACTTTTGGAAGAGGGGGTTGCATGCTTTAATTACATAGCTGAAACCACCGGTTATATTGCTTCTAACATCAAGCAATTTTTTTTTCCCTGGTTATTAGCCTTATTAGAGCAAACCTTGCTACAAGGCTGACCTGCATACAGTATCCATCTTCTTTGCTTTTCTCAATGTATGATGTATTTATGCTGCAAATGTACATTTTCTTGTATTTTCTCTTTGTTTTCTTTTAAAATACCGTTTAACCATTGATGAGTCGAAGCAATTGCCACAGAAATAGTATGTACCAAAGTCTGCTTAGACTTGGTGCTTCTTCATTATTATGGTGCAGCAGATTTCTGAATCCTGTTGCCTGCCAGCACCCTGATACGAGGAACCTCTGCTCTGAGGAGGTTGAGGGGTGCCATCTGGTTAGCCTGTGTTTTGGCACTGCGGAGTCGGCTGCAGTGCAAGTGCCTTAAGTGAGAGGTATGCTGGGGCGTTTGGGAGCATCTTCTAAAATAGGAGGTTGCACTGGGGACCAGAGCCACCAAGGAGCAGCTGCCTGGACACTGCCTTCCCCCTCCCCTCAGCCGCTCTGAGCTTTTGTCTCGGACTCGTAGCTCCGCTCTGCTGCATCGGTGGGATGGCCGGGGACACTGGGGGCTTAATGGGAAGTTGTCAGAAATAATTGTGCTTATACCTTTTTGTGCTGTCAGAGGGGAAAATGTTAAACTCTCTGTGAAAGCTGGATGTGAACAGGGATGGACAGTGGTCTTTGGACCATTACAACCTACTTCCTCTAATTTTTAAAATTTATATACTTTGTAATGCATTATTAATTTTCTTGTGAGTGATATGACTTTCAAGGCTATCAAGGGACTAATCTATTTTTTACATGGAGTAGAGAAGGATTCTAGGTTTGTACAAATAAAATACTCCCTGGAAGCAATACAACTGAAATGATATCTGCAAACATCATGGCTTTGCCTCTCTTCTGAGCAAACAGCAGAGTCTCTATAGAAAGTTAACACTTTAATTAGACAGAATTTCAAATGATCATGTATGTCTGCTATTAAGCTAAAGCGTTTGTATCCTTTTTCATGAAGATTACTTTCTTTGTATAGGACTGAGCTGGGTATATTCAGGAAGAGATATCCAAATCCTTAGTTGAAAGATATTTGGGAAACACACATGATTAAACAAGCACTGGAATTAGCTGAAATCCAAAAATTGGGTTGCTATGGGTATAGTGTATTTGCCTAATTCTAGCTGATTGTTCCTTGCCTGCAAGGAAAATTATGTGTGGTTGCAGAGCTTTAAATACGCTTTTTTCAGCGGAACTACAGGTATAATGGTTTCGTAGGTCTAAGTGTGGAGATAATTTTAGTTTTTGGATGTTAAACAGTAGTGGATATGTGCACATTTATTTAATATAAAATCTGGTGGAAATAAATAAGATCCAGCAAATGTTTATTTGGAAGTTGTGTTTCACCTCTAGAATCACATAAACAAAAGCCTTAATGTACTGAATCAGACTTTTTTTTAATGTTTGAAAAAATAGCATGAGTGCAGTAAAATAGTCTTACTGAAGAGTCAAGTGCAGATGAGGAATGTGGTGTGTTTAAAATGTGCCATTGCAAGAACAATGAATATTTTTTAATGATTCACATTTCGTGGATATCCAGACCACAATTTATCTACTTTTTCTTGGGTGCTATAAGCTACAAAGCCTAATAACCAGCCTCTCTGCTTTGGAGGGAAAATAATGTCCATTTTTTAAACTCCACTGTCTATTTTCTCCTGTTAGTGATGTTCCTATCGCTAATACCAATACAGGTACCTCTGTGCAGAAATGTGAAAACCTGGTAGGCGCAAGGTGCGGTGGGACCTCTGGTTGGTGCATTTGATCTACCAGGATGTACTTGTGGCACTGAGATAGCACCGAGTATTAAATTAAGTCTTATTTGGATAAAGATATCTGAGCTGGCTGCAGAGTTTGAACCTTTCAGTACTAAACCCACGAATGTCCAGTGCTTGTGCTGAGGAGGTAGCTCAGTTATGTGCTCTCTGCAGATGCAAAGGGTAGAGCAAAGTTTCTCCCCAGCCTCTGGGACCTGATGCTGTCTGAACTTTTGCGTATGTTGGAGAAGTAGGCAGGAATCATTGTCCATCTTTTCATATGTCTGTGAATGCTGAAAGTAACACACCTGAGAAAGGCAGGGCAGTTATATTTCTTAGGGCTTTCCTCTTGGAGTCTGAACTGCGTTTGGTACATCTGAGAAGAGGTGATGGAGGATGGTGGGTACAGGGACTTGCTGAACACGTGGTGTAAATCAAAGCACCTTTCCATTCCAGCTATAAATTGGATCTACTGACATGTTCCTCTGCGGGCAGGAGCCTGTCTGGAGCAGATCCTCTGCCTACCTCATCCCATTCAGACCCAGGATGAGAGAAGAGGAATTGCCATGCACCTCTTTTCAAGGCTGTTTCATGGTGCCAGGACTTGATTTGCCGTCCTGTTTGCAGACTTCCCACAACCAGAGCTTCCTTATCTAACGTTTGGGTGGTGTCACATCCATGGCAGTTCAACTTTATGTGCTTTAAATGGTTGGCTTATGGTAGGTGGTGCCAGAGGGAGGGTGCTGTTCCACACCGCAATGTAGCAGTGCAGTTGAACAGTTCCTTTTTATGCCTTTCAGTCTAGCCAAGGTCCTCATTGCGTGGGGGTGGTTTGCCAAGCACTTCACTGGCACAAAACAAGCCGGCACTGCTGATTACAGGAGGGTACCTGCAGAGCAGGGGAATCCCTGGCTGACAACATTCAAAATCGTGCTCTTGTCCTTTGGGAGTTGGTGTGTGATAATGCTGAGCCTCAGAAATGGCTTCTTAGGGGCGTTGTGTTTAGTAATCGTTGCAACCTTGAGCAGTCCTGCATAAAAAAGTGCTCTCTAGGGATCATGAAACACAAAGGTGGCTCCAAACCACCACTACTTCCAGGGACAAGCAGTGGCAAGCGTTGCTGAAACCTCAAGCTAGGATGTATACTGGGCACTTTTCACTCTTTGATTCCCCTTCATGGCCATGTGGGAACCTTTGACCTCCTTTCTAGTTTTTGTGGTGTAGTTCGCTCTGTGCAGGGCACACACATTGCTCAAAAGCGTAGAACGTTCCAAACGTTTTGTGTTCTCTCCTGACGAGTCCCGCTGTAAATGGCTGAGTAGGTCCCTTGGCTAGGTCTGTGCAGTACAGTTTTTACAACCGTTACATCACTGTATGTTACAGAGCCAGGATGGAAGAGCAGGACCATCCAAAAAGCTCCAATTCTACTGTGGTTCAGAGGAGAAAACTACCGGCCTGTCGAAACCTGAAAAAACTGGTTCTGAAAGACAAAAAAATTTCAAAGACTCCTTAATTAGTATCATGCTGGGAAAGAGTTACCCAAAAGTTTGCTTGGAGTGGTAGCACACCCCAAGAGCTTGTGCATTTTACACCGAGCTCAGAAACCAACTTTCTCTGTTGGCCCTGGGCGAGTCACTTAATGCCCTGTTGTTCGTTGAACTGCAAAGGGGAGATAATGATTCCTGCCTACCACGAGGTAGGTTGTGGCAGGATAAATTAGCTGTTGGCTTTTAAAGCACTTTAAAGACGTACTGCAAAGCATTAAGAGCACTTGTTTTTATGAAGACAGTAATGGTTAAATGATAATTCTGTGCTCTCACTGAATTTGTTAGTTTTAAAGTGTGAGTGTTATGCTTCTACAATATGCTATTAATCCAAACAAATTACTAAGCCTTTCTGTGGTATGTGAGAAAGCCTATGAATTTACCTTTCCGTAGCTGTAAATGCAGTGGAAAGGATTTGAACTTCCCTTCTCACCTCAAAGCCTCTGGCAAACTGGTCACTGACATAATAAATATTCAGCATTTAATAATGCTTCACTTTTCCTCTTTAAACGATCAGTTGTTTCCTGCTTGACTAAGAAGAACTTCAAATTCAATTCATTAACGTGTCTTTAAATAGCCCTCTTAACAATGCCAGTTTGGTTTCCTTGTTGTGTTCTGTCACTAATAGTGGTTTTTACTTCTAACCCGTTATTAATTAGAAATTAAGACTGGATCTCTTCATTTCTGAATTAGTTTTAGTGCCTCTTTCCTCGGATACCGAAGAGGGTCTTTTTTAAGCCTAGTGTGCTGCGTTATATAATTGTTCCCCGGGTAAATAATTTAGCTGGTCAGAGAAAGTGCACTTCTCTCCGCCTTGAGTGGTCAGCCCGGCGGCGGGCAGCGAGGCATACCAAATCCGAGGCAAAGAGGAGCACAGCTGCATGAAACTTTCATTAGGGCCGCAGAGGTAAGAGGCCGCTTCTCTGCGGTGCTTTCGGCGTGACCCCTGGGGCTGCCTGCGACCGCCGGCGCTGGCAGGGCACAGTTTCGCAGCGGCTTAACGTCTTTGCCGTGAAGGACAAATGAACAGGCGCAGATCGTCTCAGCCACCCTAATCTTTTCTTTCCCTACTTCAAAGCCTTCTGTGTTGCATCTCGGTCTGTAATTACCCTTGAGGTATTTCAGACTCGAAGCGACACCGGGAAAATTGCACTTCCCGATAATGGGAGTCCACAGTTGTGTTTAATCAATTATGTAGTTGGTCATGAGACTGGCTTTTTAGTTACAAGAATTTTAAGGCCAACCCCTTATGCCCTGGCTGAGAAGAGCGACAATACTGAATTAAAGAAACACTATCCATTTGATGCAGCTTAATCTAGGCTTTACCTGCTTAATTAAAAACGTGCTGCCAATACCCACTTACTCCTCCATGCTCTAAACAGCCGGTTGAATGCCATGCTGTAATTTCCTAAGCAAAACTGCTTAAGTTAGGTGGAGCTGCAACACTAATTTTTACAGATATAAACAGATCCGCTCGGCAGCAGTGTCTCCAGATATGTTGGAGCTGGTGACAGAGCTCCAGTGCAGGGCTCGGAGGTGTGCGGATACTGGAGAGGAAACGTGAGCCGAGCTGGGAATTGCAAACACACAGCCTTGCTAACTCGCTTTGAAAGATACATGACAGCCAAAAGCTTCGCTTCTCAGAAGTAATGGAGTTGGCCAGGGTGCACACAGGTGCCGGGGGTGAGGGAGTTCCAGTGGAATACATTCAGATGCTGCTAACTCACCAGATGCTCTGAGATGTGCCGTAGCTGGCGGTGGGAAGGTCTTGCTTTGGGAAGCTGGTAATGGTGCTTCAGGCCAGCCAAGGTTAAGTGACGGTGTATGCCCATCCTTACAGGTTCAGTGTGGTAGGTTGTGATGATAAGCTGGCTGTGCTGGGAAGGAGAGAAGTGTTCAGGGAGAGGAAACCTGTCCACAGGGCTGATGAAACCTGTCCTCTCATGCGTTGAGCCCACAGAAGCTACGTGACAGGGCTGGCTTTCCTCATACCTGGCCTGACTCCTCCCTGCCTCCCAATTTCCATGACCTCTCTCCCTCCTGCCAGGGCAAAAAGAGCCCCTTCCTTCCCTCTGCGCCTCTGGGTGCTCCTTTGCAGGCAGGAAGGAGGAAGGACATGGAGGGGCGCAGGGGGACCAGGCCATGTTCACACTGGTAAGGAGCAGACTTCACTGCACTCTTACAGGTTTGCAGCGAGGCTGGGCACTTGCTGGTGTCTTTGAGGCTTTGGGAAACCTCTGTAAGGCTGAGGATGTTGCCAGATGTTTGCCCTTGGACCTTGTTGTTGGCTGAATGTAGACTGGATGACCACTGAATTACCCAAACGACTGCTCTAAAAGCAGCGTTTAGGTGTCCCCCCGCCTTCTCCACCTTCTGACCTGCTTTTCACTGGATCCCTATCTATCCGTTTTCTTCTTCCTACCCCAATCTCCACCTGCATTTCAGCAATGCTTAGCAAGCCACATCCTCCTTAGCTTAACTTGCCTCCTCCTCCTCCTTTTCGGAAAGTCTCATGAAATCTCAGTCAGTGATGGTTTTTATCAAGCATGTGGTACAAGTTTGGTGCTGTTTCAGATCTGCCTCACTTCGGGGAAAGGGGAACTTTCAAAATTCAAAACATCTTACAAGTTCATACATTATTTTGGTTACCTCTGTGCTGGCCACCTCTTTGCCTGTGATGCCAGTTTGTTGCAGAAATATTGTTGTCTCTGAATTTGAGATGTCCAGGAGAGCTGATAATATGTGAGGAGGTATTGATTGATGTCTACATTTATGCCTCTCTTACAAATTCTTCTTTCTCAGTTGGCATTATAGATAACTGTCCCAGGAGAAGGCAGCTTTGAATATCTGATGTACTTATATGGTTACAAGTGGCGTGTCTGTCTGTAGTATGGAAGGTAAGTTATTCCTTAGGCCTTGTCTCTCTCCTCTAATTTTAGACTAGTAGCACTACGCAGGAGGAGTTGTTGTTGCTAGTCATACAAAGCTGGTGGGCTGTCTTGTTGGGAATCACTCGTTGCCCTAACCCAGTTTCAGTTATTCTATTAATATACCACTGGAGTCTGGCTGGAGTACAAAGTCCTCTGTGGACAGGCCAGTAGCAATGTCTCTCTCCAGGAGCAATTATAGGAGAAGTTTTACAAAGATGATAATTCAGGTAAAAGTGATCGGAGGGACACAGTATAGAGAAAAAGAACCGCTAGGGGAAGTCAGGTTGGAGCTCAAAACTGTATCCCCTGAGCTAATGGGGGCTCAGTGGATGATGTGATTATGTTATGAAAGAATGTACCTCACAAGCACAGTCTCCTTGGAAAAAAAATAGCCCTTATGGTAGCAAAATGGAACTTCTGAATCTCTTCTCATGTCATTCACATGTGAGCAGTGGCAAGTCCTCTCTCGGGCAAAGCTTTGATGTTAGCGGTGATGCAGCGGCAACTATTCCTGGACGACTCAGGGTGCTTGCTGCTGCAGCACGGCCTGCTCCAGGCGCAGGGTTAGCCAGCATAAGGAGGTCGGTTTTAGCCCAGATCTGTTCCCTGATCATGTTCACCATATCGTTGCATGTGTGCTTGTGCTATCTTAATGTGCTCGTGGAGCTCCGGTGTGTGTTGCTTCATTACTGATTAGGCAGATGGGCTGATACGAGACCAGTCCCTGGAGTGCTGCTTCCATACCAGTGATTTAGCTGTGTAACTCTCTGTAACGAAGCTTATTGAGGATGGCAGCCTGGGCTGTCCTGTGGAATTCAAGATATGTTATTTTTGTTCTGAGGACATTTTTAAAGGATTTTAATTATGTGCATGGTTAATAAATGTCATGCTATCCATCTTCAGTCATGCATACACATGCGGTGTGCTGCTCAGGTACCCACTGGCCCGTAGTGAGGATGATGTGCAGCCATATTTGTGGCATATAATTACTTGGCTTGCTTTTGGGGCAAGCACAGGAAGAGATTGTTCCCACTACCCCTAATAGTTCCTGTGTGAGAGACCAATGCACAGAGTAGGTGAATCTTTAATGTATCTGCAGCTGAGAACAGAACCGATTGCTGCCCTCTCTGCAGTCAATGACACCATCTTAATTTACTCTGACATAAAATTAGTTTTTCTCCTCATCTTATTTCCTCATACAAAGCGGGGACAGAGATTGTTACTGTAGACAATAAAGGTGTCAGTAGGTAGGTTTTAGACCTGAAAGATGAGGGAACAGGGATCATTCTGTTTTCTTGGGTTTTGCAAGGCTATTTTGTTGAACGAGCCATTTCCTACTTAACCCAAGTCTTGTGGTGGTGGCTCCTGAGGAGGTTCAGTGTGTTGATGTGGAAGTGTACCTTCCCGGTGGTTCAGATCAGGTATGTTCAGATTGCTATGGAAAATGCCACAGGTGAATCAGTGAGTCACAAAACTATTGCTTCTTGCTTTTGGGATTGTATTTCTTCCTCCACTTAGGAAAAAATCCTTTCCATTGCATCCTACTTAAGGAACACAGCTTGGAGAGTCCTCAGATTTGGCTTCAGGTGGGAACAGCGGTTCTGAGCACAGTGGGGCATCAGCCCAGAATTTCCTGTGCAAGTGTATGAGAGAGGTATGATAATACATGTTTGTCCTCCCAAATTTGTATTTCTTTTTCTTTACTTTTTGGTTGGGTTTGTGGGTGGTTTTTTTTGTAGGGTTTTTTTTATCTTTTTTTTTTCATTGACCACCGGCTATGACCATATGGTTTCTCTGCTGTTTTCCTCTGTGTCTTCTACCCCCCTGCTCTGAACATATTATAATGTTCATGAGACATTTTAATATCAGTTCTGGTCTTGCCTAGCAGCATAAAACATCTTGTATATTTGCATTTTTTAGTTTAATCATTATCTTAATATTTTTGGGCATTAGCCACAGAATCTTTTTCTGTCTGTCTCATCTCATCTTTAAAGCAACAGTTCGTGCTTCTCCGTACCATAGCCCCACCATTATGCTTGCTTTAAGCCCATAGCTTAAGTAGTGATTTTGAAAGAGGAGACAACTGTAAACCTATCTGTAAGACATGTTTCAGAAGCTCCTGTTACTCCAGTCATAGGTGATATAGCCCAACGAAGAAGTGTCCCCAGTACCAGAAACCCCTTCTTTTTTCAAATCCAGTTTGACTTTTCTGGTCTTAGGGCTAAATTGATTCCTGATGCAACTGTCGTTAATTTGGGTGCAGTTACGCCAATTGTGCCTGGGCTAAGTTTGGTCCTGAATGTCAAACTCACTGTTAGCATCTTGGGATTACCTCATGATCTCCTTTGTAATCCTTTTACAAACAAATTTTCTTTTCAGCTCATGACAAACCTAATTAGTGGTATTTTCAGTAAATATGAATACCTATATTGAAAGTCCTTTTTCAAATACAGATTTGCCATGACCTAACATTAGTTTGACCTTCCATAGCATCTCTCAGGAAAGTATTTTGCTCACATTGATTAATCAAACTTCATAGCATTTACTATGTAAGTACAAATTTGTTATCCCCAGGTTAGAAACAAAAAGGCTGCGGGTCAGAAAATTTTTTCAAAATCACCTGAAGACTGAAAAATACAGCTAAACTGTCCTAGCTTTTAGACCTCTGTCGTATTTCCAAGACCTCTGCCTTGGTACACGTATTATCCAGATGTTTTCCTTACCAGCATTCCTGTTCTCCACATCACATTCCTGTTGTCTTTCCCTTGTTCGTCTTCCCTTAATCTTTGGCCTTAAATATTCCAAAGCATTTGCCTTTACTATCCTGCCAAAGTCTGAGAAAGGGAGAAAATTGTAGACCGTGCCCCAGCTGACTCCTCAGCTATTGGGAAAGCGTGAGCAGTCTGGAGTCTGAGGAAACACCTCATTATGTCTAAAATGGCCCAAATAGGTATTTTTTCAGAGAGGTCCTCTCCAGCAGAGGAAGTGCCTACCTCCACCTGGTTCTGCTCAGGTGAAAATTTTCATGCCTTTTGTTTGGAAACACCTTTAAAAATGCAAGGATAGGACTGGAGAAGGAACAAGCTGTGGTGACATTTTCAGTGCTTTCCATTAATCTAGTTTGTTTGGTTTTTGTTTTGTTTTGTTTTGTTTTGTTTTTACCCCAGTTGAGACAAGATGTGAGCTGTAAAAGGAGGAAGGCAATGCTAGCAGTTGCCTCCAGTGCATTTGCAGGTGCACAGAGTACACAAATCTGCAAAACGCCCGCTGCCTCTCAGCCAGCTGTGGCATGCTATGGGACATAAACCTGCCCCTTCTTACCCCATGATGCAAGCGTCATGCAATGCTGAGATTCTCAACACCAATACCAAAATGGCTACATCTTGTCCTCTAATATTACCTCACACTGAAATCTGTTGCAATAGCCACCAAATGCAATGAACCTCTCTTTTCCTTTATAGATGTTACTCACTGTTCTTTGGTGGTATGTTCTTATTTGGAAGAGATCTGGTTTCAATTATTTAGATAAAAGATGCTGGGTAGAATTACATACCAGACAAGCTAGGCTCACTTGTCACAATCTTTTAGGATTGCCTTTATTTTGGAGGAATCTTAATTTTTTTTCCCCTTAGAGAAAATGATTCAGAATCATAAATGAGTACTTGGAAAATGTCACCTCAAGGTACTACAGACGAGGCCTTCCAGCCTTATGAAGATACAGAGGAGTTAGCTAATGTGACATTTTTTTCTTTGCTCATTTGTTTTCTCTTTGTGGAACAAGGACTCCTGCTTCACTCAAAATCAGAGAAGAGCATTTTAACCAGCTCTGTGGAGAAAGTGGAAATGTTCAGTTTTGCTTAGATATTCCATCTCTGGCTTTTGTACATATTCCATGATAATCTACAATTAAAGTAAAACTATACTTTTCCTTTTTTATGTATTTGAGAGGGTTTTTTTCCACATCTACCTTCTTCTTTAAGCTAAAAAACCCTACTGTTCAGATCATATGACTGTTTGGATTATGAAAGATGCTTCCTCATGGATTATGAACTTGCTTTAAACTTCCTTTTCTGTAACACAGTTCTAACTCTTTAGCTTGCTCTCCTGCCACTGGAAACTCTTATTTTGTATCTTCAGTGAAATATACTAAATTAAGAATAGGGTTTTTTTTCTCATTTGTTTTTATTTGCATCTGCTGACAGTAATTGTTTTCTAAGGGTTTGATTCAAAGGCTATATAAGTCAATTGAATTTGGATTACAAATCATAGAAAATAGGACTGGAAGGGATATCAAGAGATCATCTGTTCCAAACAAGACTTATTGTATCTATTTTGTTTCTGACAGATGCATCTCTAATCCACTCCTAAAGATCTCCAGTTCCCTTTCTGTCCATTATTTCTTGTCCTGTCCGCTACAGACAGAGAGAACAAAGCAGTTTTCTTGCTCTTGGAAGGAGTCTTCTGTACGCTTGAAGACTCTTTTCCTACCCCCTCAGTTTCTCTTCTTGAGGATCAACATCCTCGGTTGTTCAGGTGTCCCACATGGTTTATGTTTCTCTCATGTGAGTTCCAGCTGGTGGTTGGATGGCCATCTTTGACTCCTGGCACCCAAAAGTGGATGGAGAAGTCCACCTGACACCTACCGTTGCTGACTGTAGAGAGAGGTCCTGGTGCCGGGGAGAAGCCGCACAAAGGGCCAGAGGTCTTGGACACAACCTGCCCAACCTGTGTTCAGCAGACAGCCAGCACAGCATAGGTGGCTTGGGGGTTTTCTTCTTGGTCTACTCATAGCTGCTGCTTCAGATGAAGGCTTCTTTAAATTATGCCAGAAGCAGTCAGTCACATTAAAATATTCCAGAAGCCAAAGTCTGCCTGTGTGTGGGGAGCTTAGCTACGTGCTTTATAGTGTAGGCCAGGGGAGACAGTATAGGGCTTCTGACACCTGGGAATTAGGCTGCCGATTAGATCTTTCACCGGTGCAGCATAAAATACTCCCCCCCAATGTATTTTCTGTAACTTAGTTGTTGATAGGTTGCAAATATCTTAGTGCTATCCCTTAAGCACTTCTGAGGGAATGTTCATCACCTGTTTTTCTTCAAATGACTTCAGAAAGACCAAAGGGGAGCTGACAAGACAAATCATAGGGTAAACCAGATTATTAGAAGCAAGAAGGCATCCTTCAAAAAGCTGAAGTTGTGTGCCCAAGAAAGAAAAGGGAGGACAAGGCTCACAAATCTTTAGGAGCCCTTTGAAGGAGTCCCCAGGCAAACGAACAAAGAGATCTGGGTGATATGGTCCTCAGGGAATTCACAAAGGCATTTGAAAAAGTGCTTCACCCAAGGGTCTTACAGGAAATAACCTCCATAAGTTTCTCGCATGGGTAAATAATTGTTTAAAAGATGGGAAACAACGGAGAGGAATAGAGAGGTCATTTCCACAACAGAGCCTTGCAGAGGTCTGTGCTACAGCCCATATTGTTTAGTATTTTCATAAATGTTCTAAAAAAACAGGGTTAGCAATAAGACGACAAGTTTGGAGGTGATGCCAACTTATTCAAGATAATAAAGGCCAGGGTTGACTGCAAAGAACCAAGGAAGTGCCTTCTCATACTGCGTCCCTGAGCAATAGAGCGGGAGATGAAATTGAGTGTGGATATAGGAGAGGAAGAGAGGTGGGGTAGAAGTCCCAGCATTGCATTGATGATGATGAGCATAGAATTGAATACTATCACTTGGGAAAAAGGATGCATTTACTACATTGTGCTTTGAAAGTATCACCTCAGTGCTTAGTATTTGTTAAAAAAAAAAAAAAAGAAGCAGACTTACTGTTAGGAGCTATTAGTGAAGTAATACAAAACAAAAGAGGAGACACAAAAGAGGAGGTGCTCTTCAGCACTTTAGACATCCGTGCTTTGCCCACATCTTGAATGCTTGGTTCAGTTTCAACCCTTCAGAAACAGCAGGAGTGGAAAAGGCATGGAAAATGAGTGATTAGAGTCAGAGAATGGCTTTGTATGAAGAATCATAAAATATTCTAGAATTCTTTAGCCTGGAAAAGAGATGAAGGGATATGACATGGGGTTGTAAAATGGTGACTACTAGCATTGACAAGAAGAACAGGGATGGCTCATTGTTTCTTCCAACACAAAGTAAAGGAACATCAAATAAAGCTATCGAGTAAGGCTTCAGAGCAAACAAAAAGTGTTGCTGCTTCATGGCACACAGAGCATACACAAGGAACTCCTTTCTGCAGGATGTTGTGGCTGCTGAAAATTTTCAGATGTTTAAAAAGTGTCTGCTGAGATTTATGGGAGAAAAAATTTCTCAAGGGCTGTTATATGCAAAGACACTATCTTTGGCTCAGAATATCTGTGCGCTGCAAATTGCCGGAGGCTGAGAGGGTGCTCATGGAAGTGTTATGTTGTATGGGCTGGTTCTGTTCTCCTCTTCCCTGGGTATCTGCTGTTTGTGACTGTCAAGAGACAAGATTTGCCTTTGGTCTGATACGATTCTGCTGCTGTTATGTTCACTCTGTCATTCTTACAGATGTTCAGCCATTGCAGCTCTTACTAGTTTTAATGGATTGTTTTCAGCGGTCAAAGCAAATCGTCCAGTTACTCTCAAAGAAGTCTAGCCAGGATAATGAGATCTGGCAATTTCAGGACTGTAGCAATATAACCTGGAAGTAAAAGAATAAAATAATGCTGAAAAAGACTCAGTCCCCTTTAAAGGAGTAGTAGGAGGGGAAAAAAAATGCACCTAAACAGTCATATATCAGAGCGGCATGTAAAATGTCCAGCTGAGGAGTGTTATTAATGAAGTGGTGAACTTTAAGTCCATGCATAACATGCCTCCGGTAGGAAGGTTCTTATTTCCAATGCCTGGGGTAATCTAGCAAAATCTGAGCCATATCTTTAATGAACAAGGTAGGCTATCAATCAATACGGAGATGACACAAGCATTTCATACAAAAACAAAACCCAACACCCCCCCAAATCAAGGCCACTGCAATGCCTCCCAAGGCCGCCTGTCCTCGTCAGGCAGGCAAAGAGTCATGAATCTGCATGTGACTGTTAAAGGCAGAGCTGCTACTAAGTAGGTGGTAGTTATTTTTAGCAACTAGTTTAAATTGTTCCGATATTGAATCTGCACCGTGCAGGGGTAACATCTTTAAAATGCAATTCTATGGTAGGTGGCAACAATCAAGCTGAATTACTGACATTGTAAGGAAATGAAAAGTCAAACTGCTGACCATGTGTATTTTATGGTATTTAATTAAAAGTAGATAACATAGTGTGAATGAACCACAAATCAGATAAAAATGGCAGTATATTCTCATATTTAACACATATTTGACTTGTGGTTGCTTGACAATTTACTAGAACAGGTCTATGACGGTCTCCAAATATAAAATCAGGAGTGTAATTAAAAATACTGCAGGGAAGAAGCAATATTCAGTTCAACCCTGAACTACGTTAATCATAGCCACAGCTGTATAGCTTCCATTCCCTTTTACAAGAACTTCATTTCTTTTCTTTTCTTTTTTTTTTTATTTTTTTTTTTAATAAAAGAGGAAAAATATGTCCAGGCTTTTGCTAAATCAGAGTGTCAGGTTAAAAAAGTTCAATGTGGGGTATGTGGGGTGGGGAAGAAGAACAGGGTAGCAGAGGTGGAGCACAGGACAGCCCGTTTATTAGGAGCTGCGGTGCAGCCGCCTCAGCTTGGGGCTCTGCCGTGGCTGTGCGCCGGGAGTGTGGCTTCTCTCTTGCTTTTGGCACAGTTTTGTGCTGCGACCTTGAGAGATTCGTTTATTGCAGCCTGTGCCACAGCTCCTGCCCCTGTAAAGCAGAGCTATCCTTGCTTTCTCTCCTTATTCCTTTGTTTGGCTAACAACCAGGAGAGTGGAGCCTTGATCTCAGCTGGCCACTTCTGCAAGAACCCCACTGTTTCAGGGCATTTAGCTCAGGTCTTCTCCCCTACTAACCCATACATGTGTGCTGTCTGCTTGCTGCTGCAAGTCTACAACAAACGAGGAAACACGGGTTGGACTTGGGCTCCCACCAGCTTTTCTTTTGTTAGTTCTCCCATTGAGAGTATCACAACCCAGGTTTGTGAGGCTTTGCTGGGCACACACAGTGGTGTTACTGGTGTTCCCCTGTCCCATGGGGAGGTAGCTCTCGCAGCTTGACAAGGAAGAGGTGATACCATGCGTCTTCTCACTAGAATTTAGATAAAAAGTCTCAAGTTCGTCTTGTAACTCCAGCTGAAGAGACAGCTTTTAGAGAATGAGTGTTTAGTGGTTTCTTGTTTAATGACTGTCAGCGCAGCTTTCAGCCAAAATGAATAAAGTTAGGCTCTCCATTCAGAGGGAGAGGAGGGAAAAACAGAGTTCAGGCTTCCCATGCTCACCTTTAGGATGCTCACAGGTAGTGCCTGCCAACTTCTCAGTCTGGTCTCCCTGCCCCCCTCGCAGCTACAAAATGCTGTTTTCTGCTGTTTGAAGCCCCAGTTGATTCTTCCCGCCTATCTGTATTGCTTTCTTGTTTTCGCTAGAGTATGTAAATGTGTTGCAGTGTGACCAACTTGCAGAGGAAGGAAAAACCTCCTCTGCAGGTCAGTATGAGGAGTTTTTCCAGGTGACTCCATTTCCTGGAAATCCTTGGGAACCAGAGGGTAAAAACTGGGCAAAATGAATTAATCCACATTCAATTTGAAAAATATAATGTTTCCATACTTCTTGCAACTGGACAGTTGAGTTTTGCATTTTCTTTCAGTGTATCATTGTACTACTGGGGCTCCCTATGGCACCCAGGGATTTGTGCACAAAGGAGCTGCGTTTGGGACAAGGACTAAATAACCTTCTCTCTTTCAGTGGAAGAATTCATGAAAGGATTTCCATGTTGCAATTCCCATTTCCCCCTCTCTTCGGTGGGTTACAACTGATTAGAAGAGAGTGGGATTTAGGTTCTGGTAGCAGAATCATATTGTCTAAATCTCACTGCTATTATTTTTTACTGTGGGAAACATTAGTTGACATGCAACTGCAGTAATACCCACTAGTCTCCACAGACATTATTTATTCATTTGGAAGAGGCTGTTACCTCCTTCAGTTTCATGTAGAGTTTCAGAATTTCAAAGAATCTTTTGGTGAAATTTTCTTGCACTGCATACAGTATAATTCAGTATTTCTTGTCCCTCTATTGCAAAGCTAATTGTAGCACCATTTGTTAACTCAGGAATTGGACTATTTCTTATCTCTTTTTAAAATCAGACTTTTTAGCTTATTCTTGACTTCACTGTCTTGTAGCCCGAGTGAGTGTAATGCAACACAATGGACTTGCAGGTAATCAATAAAAGCTTTGGAGGTCAGAGATGGCATTTGACAAAGTTACACTCATGATTAAATATTCTGCTGAAGGAAATACTGAGAGGTTTTTTAAAAGGCAAACTCAGGGTTGCCCTGATGACCCTGAGGTTAGCATTCTGTGCTGCCACGTAGAAGAGCTGGCTCTGGAGTCCCTTTTTGGGCCAACAGAGTCACTGTTTGCTCCACAGACTGCCTGCAGCCTGCTCCCATTGCGGTCAACGGGATGCCTCTTTTGACTTCAATGAGGTTAAGGTCTCACCTAATTTTAGGGATGTAACCGAGCCACCTGGGTTAGGAGCCTTGACACCCTGGTCTCCCTTATCTACTTGGCGAAGAGAAATTATTAAACAAGATCTCTAGTGATGATATCTTTTTTCAGAAATGGCTGGGCGCAAGTTGGATTGCAATATGTTGCTCTGCTACGTCTTTATGTATGTGATGGGCAGGATTGACTTCAGACTAGTCGTCAAAATGTTCCTGCCAAGCACTAGCAGTTAGCACAATTTGGTGTGTACCTGGAGCAGAACTTCTGGTTCTGTTTTTCCGAGAGGAAACTTGTTAATGCACACCAGGTGATGCACCCCAAAACTGCCTTGTGTCATCAGTGAGGAAAATCGGGGCATTTGCTTCAAAGTTGCACGACCACTCTGAAGCAAAATGCTAAGTGCCAGTGCCCTTTCTGTCACTGCAGGGGCACAGCGTGGTTTCGTAAAACCTGGGTGTCCTCATGTGCGGGTGGTGCTACCCCCGCTCTGGTACTGCTGCTGGTTTGCAGGCTGCCATTTGGTGGGAAGCTGGGAGATGCTTTTGCATGTTGACAGCTCAACTGGGAAGCTGTAAATTCAATGTATTTGCGCTTTAATTCTGTGAATGAGTAGTGCAACCACAAGGACACGAGTCCTGCTGGAAGGGCAACAGGTGACTTAATTAAGAAGGTACTAGGGCAGTATCCAAGTATTTGACAGAGGTAACGGGCTCCTCCAGGAGTAATCATCATCTCACTGTCACTGTTTTCTGGCTGTGGACAACTCATGGCTCGGAATGATGATGGTCTGTCCATGGGAATTCCTCTTTATGTCACCCAGACTCCCATAGCGAAAATCCTTTTCAGAGTAGTTGAACCTCTGTGGCATCCTTCACTCCCAAGGGTTCAAAGGCACAGAGAGAAGAGCTAGAAATAAGAAGGTTGTCTCCAGACTACATGACGGTGAATGACTGGGGCAGAATGAAGTTGCTTAAGCTGGAGGCTGATCAGGACATGGAAGCAATAATAGTAATAGGGAAGAGTGGCATGGTAGCAACAGTAGGAAGCAGCAGCAGGAGATGATGTTGGCAAAACTTTCCCGTTCTAGAAGTTAACTTTGTGAATTTTCTGAAGTCAGTTGTAGGCACTTTTGGGAAGTGATATTTGGGTGACAGCAGAACGAGTATATTTGTGGCATGGCATCCCAGTATGCCACCGAGCAGCTTGTCTCAGTGGAAGTAAAATGTGAGAGAAGTACATCATTTTGCACTGAAAACATTTCAAAAGGACACGAGCCAGCAGAGTCGTAAAACTTCTCTCTCCAGATGTTCTCCCCAGAGTCATTAAAATAGGTGGTCTTAATATTTACTTTTTGATCTTCAGTATGTTACCTTCCCAAAAGCCAGCAACAAAACATGTGATTAAATGTGTGCACAGATGAGTCTTTGCGCTGGGGCAGGAGGAGTGAGGGGCATACTGACACCTCATTTACTTTGCCGCTCCATTTCCCTCCAACAAAACTAGCAGGCTACCTGCCATACCTTGTTTGCAATCTGCATGCAGTAGAAGGCTTCAAAGCTCTTAAGGAAATGCATTTCAAATGTTCTTCCTGTTATAAAGCATGCAGCCAGCGCAGTCATCCAACCATGTCAGAGAAATCCGTAAAAACGAAGATAGGCTGGTGTAAATCAAAAAGTGAGGGTTGAATCCTGAGAGTTTTGCAACTGCAAAAAGTGTCACATCCAACAGAACGCAATATATAATGAGTATATACCGCACCAGTTACAAGAGCATGACAAATGGCCTCGCAAGCACAACACAGGCTTCATTTATACTGTTTCGTTTCTGAGGCAGGATGGTAACTCTGTAATGTCTCCAATTTTTTGTTGCTCTATTGAACCTCCTCCGCTGAGAGGAGAGACAGTCGACTGTTATACTTGTGCTCTCTCAGGTATAATATACAAGATCCATAATAATTCAATAACGTAAGAGCTCAGCTCTAGTGTTTGTTGGAAAGGATTTACTTTGCTTTCATTGGGATAATTACAACCGATTGTAATAAGCACGGATATAAACTCTCGATCTTTGCTCTGCTTTCAGAGCTGCAGACTGCAGGTTGTACGCAAGTTGAGGACAATTACAACTTAGTTCAAAGACTGGAGACTTCAGAAAAGGTGTCGGGTGGTGACTCCATTTAGTAGATCATAATTTAACACTTTTTTATTCTCCATTGCTTATAATTGCTCTGAAAGCTTTACTTGCAGAGACCATTTCTGGATTCCCGGGCAGGGCAAGTGCATTTTGCAGCATCCCTTGTAAATCCCATCTCGAACTACCATGGCAAGGGTCCTGATGAGACCTCACGGCACCTTCCTG
>NW_009608818.1:161663-241985 GCF_000690535.1 Cariama cristata
ATGCTGTTTGGATAAATAGCCAAAACAGGTTGAACACCTGCCAAGTTTCTGGACCTTTGTGCTAGACACCAGCCAGTCAATAGGCACATTGGGAAATAAGTGACATGAGAAAGTAAAATTTTCTGGCAAAAATGGGCGCTCTCCTGGGGGTGGGAATGAACTGGCTTTCAGGCATCCCGATTATTTCATGAACACAGCCTGGTATGACTTTTTCTGAACAGTGTAACTGTGTATGAGCTGCAGCTCCGGGAGGACAGCAGGCTCTTCCCTGTGCAGTGTCCTCTCAGCTGCCTCAGCTCCCTGAAATGCTGTGGGAGCGGTCGGTTTTCGGGAGCAACGATGTTCAGAAATCCTAGTATCTATGACTGCCTTCTCACAGGCTTTTTCTTCCCTGAATCAGCGGGGATATGGTATCCTCTGTTTTCCCTGACACTGCAAACAGGTTGAAATGATAGATGAAAGGGGAGTGGGACAGAGCTGTGAGTTAGTGCATTAGCCTTTCATTGCTGGAGTCCAGGGTTCAGAGTCTTCCTTTGAGCAAATGTGAAAATGGCTTTAATAGTTTCTTTCTAAATCCTTAGTGGACATTTGGCAACAGCGTAAAACCACTGCACAATTTGGAAAAGAAAAGCCCAAGGCTCTGGAACAGGAAATCTGTTGCTGAATGGAGCTGAGATAGAAGGCAGAGAGGTGTGGAGAAACACGCACACCACCTTCATCTAGGTATTTCTAATAAGCCCACACTTGTTATACACCAAGTGCACCCATTAATTAAGGAATAAAAAGAAAAAAGATAGTTGAAAAGCCTGACTAGTTGTTCTCTGGGAAATGCATTAGACAATTGGAAAGTACACGTAGTCCTATTATTCAAGTTAATTTACACTCACTCTCCTGGTCCACCACAAGAATTTATGAACCTGGAAGAGCTGTAAGTCCCTTAACAAAGTAAACAAACTGTAACTCAGTCTTGTGTTCTTCCACAGACCCACCACCTAAGGGTTTGGGTGGTTTTTTTGGTTTTGGGTTTTGTTTTTTTTTTAACTAAACGTGGAGAGATGATTCAGTATGTAGTGCTATGTCTCTTTTCTCAGGGGCAAACAATTCACATTACTGGAATTAGACTATTAGAATAGACTTCAAATGCACAGTGAACCTCAGCAAATAAAATCCACCAGCCTTCAGCTATGACTTGTCTTTGCACGTATGAGGAGTCTCGATGGAGCAGGTAGTACCGGGCTGCTGGGCTCTTTGGAAGTGGCTCAGCCTTTTCCGAGTGGCAGTGTGGCTGCCCTCCCCCAGGCCTGACAAATTCCAAGCAACAACAGCCAGAAGATTAAGCAAGTGTAACTAAAACTATTCATATGTCAGCCCCCTGTTTTAATCTCCTCCAAACGATCTGAAGCGTACTCGTTAGTGCATACAACATATCATCTCCTTCTGAACGTGTGAGGCACTTAAAGAAAGAAAGTTTTTCTCACTGTATACCAGACGACCTTGATGTGATAGACTGCGGGGTTTTGTGACACTGCACACTCAGTGCTATTCAACACTTTGCCTGAAAGGGAGGAAGGAATGGATTTATTGACTTGTGACTTTGACTCAGGCCTGTGTATCAGAACTGTTATTATGTGGAATGATTAGGCTGCAGTGTCAGGGACAAGTTAAACTAGAACAACAAAGGACCTCCTTAACCTTTACCTGGACACAAGGCCATTCATAATGACTTGCATGGTTTGGAAAACTAAGTATATCTTGCAGCACTCAATACTTCTGCAGCTACAGCAAATGAACAGAAATGGAAAAGATGGATTGCTGAAGGAGATGAAATGTAATTCAATTCTGCATAGTCCTGTTTAGAATACTGAGTTCAGGTCCACGTCAAAAAGTGGCAAAGACATCATAATTTTCTTCAGAGTGAAGCAGGAATTTTAAAACTGGATACAATAGATATCCACCTGGGAAACTTCTATTTTTTCAGGTGGTATAACAAATAATGCTGTCCCCTGAGGAGCTTTCTTCATATGAAGTGTACATGAAACCATTATTAATGCTAATAGTAGCTGAGTGCCAATTTGAAGAGAAGGTCCTCAAACAGCAGCAGGAGTCACTCCCATAAAGCTGGTGGTGATTACGGTGACAATACTCATGTATTCCTATCACTGTGTGCGAGGAACTGAGTATCTCTTTTGTAGCTAGTGCTGCATGAGATTCCTGATTTAACAGTCCATTTGTGGTTTTATATTAGATTCAAAATATTGCTCTCCTTTTCTTAGTGGTCATTATCAGAGCACATTATGAATGAGTCAGTGGATTTTGGATGGCTGAGATCTCACCCCTGCTCAAGCTGATGCTAATTTTGCCTCTGTTTTCAGGAGGTGCCAAATCAGGGCTCCGTGCTTTGCAGGGCTGAGTACTCGTCTTTGTGCGTTGCCTGGACCCTGCTGCTGGTTTGAGTGCTTGCACCTCACAGGCTCCTCTCTTTCCCGACAGTGTTCATTGCTGATATCCAATTGCAGGATCCCAGGCAATTTCCCATTTGTGAAGGATGGTAAAGGCCCTTCTTCCAGGAAGCGGTTGTACACATAATTGTAAAAATGTCTGCAGAAAGAAATTAAAGTAAGCAGTACATGATATGAAAGTTGAAGAAGTGATGCAAAATAAGTGTCTTAGTAGGGATATGAATAAGCATGCTGCATGGGGAAAGAGAGGCCAGTTTCTGATGAGATGCATTTGATCTCTCCAGTACTGTATGAACTTCTGAACTCAGTGCGCCCAAGTGTCCCTAAGTTGCAGAGCTTGGAGAAACCATAACTAGCGTCTTGCCTTGGCTCCTGTCTAGCACAGGCCCCCAAAAGCTACAGGATAAAGGGAGTTCTTCTCCTCTTCTGCCTTGATGTATATGATGAGTGGGAATTTGTTTCAAGCTAAACGTACCTGCCAGGTTTGAAAACAGCTGCAATATTGCGTGTGATTTTTTTTTTTTAAGCACTCACTAAAGCACAGCATTTTCATGTGGGTGTAAACTGCTCTACTGGCTTAGATGTTTATAGTGAGGCTTTTATTTGGCTTGGTGCCCCGAAAAGCACTGTCACCTCTGTTCTTCCCTTCTCTTCTACTCTTTGGTTTCCCTCTGAGCAGAAAAAAGCCAAATGTCATCCAAAATCTTTGCCCAGCCCAGCACTGATAAAGCCACCCCTCTCAGGGGCAAAGTCAGCTCACCACATTGCCTCCCCAGAAGATTTCAACTGCTTCCTCCAGTGTCCTGGTTAGACCGTTTTCTGCAACGATAAATACTGGATCTGTTTTAGCTGTCTGTTTGTCAACTCAGAAACAAACCCTATGGAGAGGCTGTTTGTGCTGGGCAAATGGCTCTTCCTTTCACAGAAATGGTGTGGTGAACCTATGGCAACTCTTTATTTCACTTCAGAGATTGGTGTGTGGGTTGTTTTTTTTTTTTCTCTTTCCTAATGAATTCAGTCGAACAAAATTGCAGCATGTCTTCTGTTAAAAGGGGTTTATTACATATCCTGGGTATGAGTTAATTTAGCAATAGCTGCATTTCCCTGGTGCTATTACAAAATAGTACTAGTTTGTGTGACAGCTGTATCAAGAGCCAGTCATGGATAGGAACACCATATATGAGCTAGAAATAAAATTAACAATAAGAAGTGAAAGAATCTCTGGGTGAACCAGATTAATATTAGAGATAGACAAACCAGAATAGCTGAGGTTTGTTTTGAATTTTCCACTGCTTACCTGAACTCAGGTCTTCTAAGCTAGAAGTTTCAAAGAAACAGTCTTTCTCTTCGGACTGTGGGATGTTGTTACTTGTACCTGGTATTTAGCTGTAGTTAACCCTGAGAGGTTGTTTTGTTTGGTTTTTTGACTCTTGCATGAATTTTTGCTACATGGGAGTTTTACTGCTCCTTTTTATCACCTCTAAATTGGTTTGTTGAAAATATTACCATCACATGCTGTCTTTGTCTTTTGAGGTGGTTTTGTGCAGGTTGTCTAACATCAGGGAAATACAAGGGTTTGCTGTATAAGCCTTTATTAACTACTCAGTCCCTTGTTTAGCCTGTGAATGACAGTGAGTTTTCCTTTGTCATTCACATGCTGCTTTCATTTTGTCATATCAATATTGCAGCAAATTAATTAACTCCTGTTCATTTTTTTGTTCATTTAAATCGGAGGGCAGGCTGTCTAGGATTTCTGTAGGAGACAGGAGGGAAGGGCACCCTTGTACTACTCCCAACTGTAGGACTAAGTCAGTATGCCTATGGGTAAAATCACCTGGAGCAAATCTTGCCTCCCATCTCCCAGGATGTGGGCTTCTCATATGAGAGCCTCTTTTTCCAAGAGGCAGGATTTGAAGATGCTGCATAGGATATTGCGTGTAAGGGCACCACAGGCCCTTAGGTATGGTAGGCTTTCAAGAGTAAGATCCTTGTTCTTGTTGCAAGACGCTAACAACTTGCCTTTTGTTCAAAATAGTGTAAAGGACGTTTTATCTTGAACAGTTACAATCTCCTAAAATTACAGGCACCTGAAAAGATGGTAGAACCTAATATCACACACAAGAGCCAACAGGGCTGTTCAAAGAGGATGAGAGGTGCAACATGTCCAAAATAACACTGTAAAAGGAAGAACTTTAGGAGAAAACTGCCAAATGTTTCTTGCAGATAGTGCATGGAATGAATTGTTTTACTTGGAACCATAGAACGTTTATGCAGAAAAAGGGTTTAATATTTGCATCACTTTTTAAATTTTCTTTGTAAGTACTGAAAATTGTAAAAGAGTAAATCTGCCATAATATTTTTAAGTGAATTATATTTTTATGGATAGCTCTTTAACTGTGATGAACTTAGAAGTTTTCCAGTGATGTGGTTGCCCTGCAAGAGATTGTAGCCAGCAGAGAGAGGAGTTCCTTTACAGTTTTGGTTCTCTTAGGATCAGGCATCCACTTCCAAAAGCTCGTGGTCTCTGCAGGCACCAAAAGATCAGCAACCTCCAAACGATTTCAGACAAATCACCGTTTTGTGTCAGAAGAGGCTAGAGGGGATGTTCAGAGCAGCATATTAAATACAAAGCAGATAAAGCATCCCACACTTGCCAGGGTTGGCAGATTCCTTTCTCCTATTTTGATCCCGGTTAAACATTGCATGTGTGTGACTTTGACTCAAAGTGCACTGGACATACTTTTTGTTTGAAAGAGATTATGAAAAGAAGCCAACAGGGTGAAGGAGAAGAAAGATGTAATTGAAGGAACTACTGAGGGAAGCTGAAGGGGGGAGGAAAAGTCGATACAGAAGGAGGAAGATATTAAAAAGAGCAAACATTTTTAACCAAGAGAAATGGACAGGTACTGACTGGCTGCAGGTGCCTGGAGCTGCTTGGGTGGGAAAGGTGGTCCCTAATCTCATTTGCCAGCCTTTGAGATCCCCTGACAGCCACGCTACTGACTGCAAGTTGAACCTGCCTGAGGTTGTGCGGGCTACTAAAATCCTCAAATTCTGGTGTCTAGCTGTTACGAGAGTACAAGGTTAGAAGGAAAGATAAAGGATTGGTTATGTGAGTGTTCTACAACCAATGACATTATCTAGTTAAAACATCAGCAGAGCTCTTTCCAGGCTCTCTGATAATAACTAAGGTGGCCAGGGCCAGGCTGTGCAGTGAGTCTGGCTGAGCCATAGGCTGCAGACCAGGCTGACTGCCTATTATGGCAGCAGAAGTTGCTGTCTTTAGAGCACCTTCTCTTTCTGACACCTAACATAGGACGCCGAGGTGGAAGGGACCTTGAGGAAGGCCACAGTGCATATCCCTCCATGCTAAGGCCACATCTCCTGCACCTCTAGCAAGAGAAACTCCACATGGCTCTTACCAATGTCTTCCAGAGCTTCACTCTTCTTGCTGTTGGAAAGACTCTTCCTATTACGTGACTCAAATATTCTTTGCTGCCAGCTTTTTCTTGTCCTTTTGGTCATGGGCACGGAAAACAGATTGTTCCTTTCCTCTTTGCTGCAGCCTTTTATACACTGGAAGAATGTTATCATGTCTCCTCTCAGTCTTCTCTTTAGAGCAAACAACCCCACTGTGTTCAATCTTTCCTCACAACTCATGGTTTTTAGACCTCTGATTGTTCTCCTCCCGTTCCTCTGAACTCTCTCCAATTGGGCCATGCCTTTCGTGAAGCGCGATGCCTGCAGGAGAACACAATGCCCCGGGTGAGGCCTCCCTGGCACTCAGCAAAGTGCAAGCATTGCTTTATGAGTCTTGCAGACTCTACTTCTGTTTAAACATCGCAGTATGGCATTTGCCTTTTTCTCAGCTGCATACTATTGTTGATGTATGTTCAGCCTGTGATCCACAGCCCCCAGTCCTCTGGTTTCTTTTCTGTGGAGCTGCTATCCTGGCAATTGTTCCCTCTTTGCTGCTTGTGTAGGTTAATGCACGGGGTAGATGGAACAAACACCTAGTCCGTCTTCCCCTGCCCCCAAATCCACTTAATGTCAATTTTACGCTTTTCCTACTTAATATAGAGTCCACGTGTTGAGGGAGTGTTGAATATCAAATGGATGGGAAGAGGTCTTTATTAAAGTAACAAGGGTAGAATAACATGGCAGGTATACAGCAGCAGGCAGTAGTACATAGATTTGGGCTTAGGTAGTAAAACATTGGACTTTGCTCTCATTAATGGTTCTTCCTTTGAAAATTGAAAGCACTTAAGCTACAGGAAAACAAATGTAAACTCCCAGTTATTTCTTTAGCAATTCTGGGTGATTCCCTCAAGCTCATGTGTTCCTTGCACTTCGTATTTTTTTCATTTCAGAGGTAAGGCATACTCACTGTTTTTTGCAGTTGGAGACTGCTTTCTGTGAGATGTAAGGAGGTCTTTTCCTCCCTGGTTCTGGTCCAACCATGACTGGGCAATACAGATGATGGGAGAAAAGAGCAATTATCTGGAGGTTTTGGCGTAAATCATTGCTGGCCCTCCAAGCGGGTCATTCCTTACCTCCTTCTTAGTAGTTTTACCAGAATAGATTATTTATCTCAAAATCTTTGATAATTATGGAGTATGCTTGGGAGCAGGAGATATGCCTACCTCTATTTTACTGTAAGCAGAGGGATATCTTTAGGGGGAATTTTTGTGTGTGCTCCCCAGCCAGAGAACATGAAGGTTCAGCTTCAAGGGGCCTGACTGAGGCAATGGCTTCTACCAGGGGAGTCAGCACATCAAAATGTTGCTTTCTCTGGCAGAATAATGGAGATCTGGTACAGCACCTTCTAATTTTTCAAACAGCACAAAGTGCAATTCCAAATTAACCAGCACACCTCCACCTTAATTTTTCATTTTACTTAACCTCTCTGTGTCTGTTTCCCCATCTGTAAAACTGAGATAATACTTACCTACCTCACAGGGATGTTATGAGGATTAATTAATTGATGTTTGTACAGCGCTTTGAATATGCAAAGCCCTATATGTGCTAAGTATTATTATTTAGTTTAAATGCAGCTGAACAGGTTTTGAATGCTGGGAGAGTGCTCTGTCACTGACACCAATCTATCACAATGTGGCTAATGACACAGCTTTGGGAACCAGGCAGACAATTTTCTTATTCTGTGCCATAATTAGCCAATATCAATAACAAAAAAAAAACCAAACCGAAACCTTTGCGAGAATTGCAGGGATTGACCAGTACCAGGATCACTGCAGAAATCCCAATCCAAATACCTCACAATGGGATCAACCAGTAGCAAATGGATCATCCTCAAAAATCACCCAGCTCAGATGGAAATTAAGAGTCTCTGTAGGGCTGGAAGAACATTGTAGTGCCCCATGGAAAAAGCAGAGCATTGTCTGACTCCAGAGCATGAATAAATATGAACAAAATTTAGAGGGGGTCTTTCTATTCAGCGTGGCATCCAGCCCAGCTTTTGCAGATGTAGCTAAGAGCATCACCTGCCCCCGTGCATGCGTGCAAAAGGTCTCCGAGCTGGTATTTGTTCTGGTCTGTTAATAAGCGATGGTAGCCCCAGCAGCAAAGGGAACTGTTTAGCTGGAGATACAAAAGGCTGGTTGAGAACTGGTAATATGGGGTGTGTATATATGCACTGGGGGAGAGGAACTTCTTCCAGGAAATACAAGGAGATACTCTATAATTTTTCTTTTGGTCGCAGATTTATTTTGGTTTTAGTAGTTCTTATTCAAATTCATCAGGGGTAATTAATGAAAAATATAGGAAGGCCAGCACATACCTAGGATCCTCTGTTTGTAGCATGAATTATGTTGAGCTGTTTGGTCTATTGGTTCACTACCTCAAGCCTAGTGCAGTATTGTCATCCTTTGCTTTACAACACAGTCATTATATCCCTAAACCACATTGTGATACACTGTGGCTTCTGTTTACGACTCCCGAAACTCCCACTCCATATATCACCTGCCATAAAACCCATCAAACTGCTGCTAGTAAAATGGTGCACAGTGGTCTAAGTAGGAGCCAGGCAAATTGTGTGATACCCTACTGTGGTTAATGAGAGTGAAAATGTGGTTAGGATTTTATTCAGGCGATGTTCATTTGGAGGGCCATTGTAGTGAGGTGGCAAAGAAAAGAGTCTTTTGTTAACCTGAATGACAATATATTTTCTATTGTATGAAGTAGCTGAATGCAGAGTTTGCCAAGTTATACATCAATTGTAAATAAGTCAAACTGTGACCTTGAATGGCTACATTTTTATTGCTTGGGAGTCTTGAAAACTAATTAATACACTGAGATGTTATAGTGACCATATGAAACCTGTTACCGGAATTTAAACCATTGCGGAGCAGTTCAGACCAGTTGTTGACAACTACAAAAATATAAAAAGTAAGGCAGATGTGTGTGTCAGGAAGATTTTTTTTTTTCTTGTTTTCAGTTTGAGGGCTGTTGGGATGGATGTGCCGTTCAAGTGTCTAGAGTTGTAGGGGAAGCAGAAATTCTGGTGGAGGTGTGGTCATGCTGCAGATCCCGAAAGGTGACACTGAGCCCTGCTCCAACTGGGTGGTGAAAGCTGCTCCCGATTTAACCAACGTTTTTAGTCCCTGAGGGCAAAAGCTGCATCCCAACACTGTTTTGGGCTGAAACCAGGGTACAAACCTTTCCCTCTCCTCCCTTCCCCTTCTGCCATGGTTTACAGAGGGAGGAGATCTGGACATGTGGGACCAACGGCTGGGACCAGCTCGTGGACAAGGTGGGCATGGGGACGCTGCAGTAGCTTGTGGTACATGATGTAGACATGACCGGTGGGGCCATAAGGTGAGCCAAAGCTCTCAACAGCAGGCTTTGCACTGTCCTGGAGCAAACAGGCATGAGTTTAATTTCACGGTCCAAAGGGAGACTGACGAAATGCTTAAGCACTTAGGCACTCTTAAATATGTTCAAGAAAAAAGAAAAGGCCACTGAGACCATGCGATAAAAAACCCCTCCTTGTTAAATCCTGAGTGGTGTAAAACTTGTCAAAGCAATTGTCATTTGGTTAGTTTTCACAGTCCTCATCATGTTTCTGCTTGTAGTTGTCTTATTCATTAAAGTGCAATGCAGTTTTCTGTTTGTAGTTCTGCGCCACCCCCCCCCCCCTTTTTAATTACAAGACCACATCTTCAGTAATACACAGCTTGAAGACAGGGGAGCTGAGCTTTACTTTAGATTGAAATTTTACATACATTTTGCCTTAGGTAAAAAGTTGATTTTCCCTCCCCACCCAACGGAAACTAAATTAAGGAAGGCGTGTATAACAAAACCAAAATTTTGTAGCTGTCTTGTGTGTTTTTTGACTGTTTATGGTGGTGTACAAAAAATTACATTAAATTAAAAAGGCCTATTTATAAAACAAACATTTTGTAGGCAGAAAGGAAATGCAACCATAATAAAATTGTCAGTCTCAGCGGAATGACGGTATTGTACTGGGCTTTCGAAGAAAATCAAGCTGGCTCCTTCAGATGAAATCTGATTTCAATTTAAGAGTCTTATTGAGGAAAACTGCACCACAAATGGGGAAATTACACCATAAAAAGTGCATTAAGATGATGTTAAGGATCTAACTCACCACTGCAAAAAACCAAAGCAATCTAAAGTTGAGAGAGAAACTTTATCCTTAGCGCATCCTCCTGGGTCAAAGCATCGCAGATGCCACCAGAAGCTGTGGGAGGGGACAGGAGGTGTGCGCAAGCTGCAGTGAGTTGTGCTGCGGGGTGGTTAAGGTTAAGGAAGAGACTATGTAAAAATGGCACCTTCTCACTTCACAGATCATCTCCGATGTGAATTCTGAGTCATAGCTACTTCATCCACTGAATGAAAGAAGGCTTTAGTGCCTTTTTTTCCCCAGCTACCTTAGTGGAACCTGTACAGCCATAGAGAGGGAGCTGGATAATTTTGTGGCTCCTGCACCACCAAGAGATTAGCTAATGAAAGCTCCGGTCCTGCAGTCACTTCCAAGGGAGTGGAGATGCATTGATTTCAAGGAGAAACAGTTCAGGTCAGCAGTGGGACCTCCTATCCACAGGGGTTAGGCTAAGAGTTCTTTCCAAAAGGATTTTGTTTTTTCAAAGCTGAATACTGTGAAAAATCTTAAAGAAACCAGAAGACATGTTAATTTGATATTTTTATGGCATACAAGTGTCTTTAGAATGGCTAATTTTATGCAGGTGTGGCTATAGGTGAGCGTTGGGTGGGTTCAAGGTCGTGCATATTCTGTTGAAGCACAAGCCATAGACCAAAAGTTAGCTGAGGAGCAAACATATTGATGGTCAGGTCTACAGAAAATAATTTCTCTCCTCTTTCCCATCCTCGGGGGAATGTGTCCATCTGCCAGGATGGCCAGTTGGTCTGTAACACGTTTATCTCCTCACCAGGCAGATACAGTGTGAGGGTGCCGTCGAGGCTCTTCCTCAGTGCATCTGCCGGGGTGGGAGCAAGTGCTCTGCCACATGTGAAAATCCCAAATACTTTGTGGTACTTTTATGATGCATTTCTCTGAGTTACTGCTATCACAGCCCAAGGGGTTCAGATTCAGCCTCCAAATGCAGGAGGGGCTGAAGGTGCTCCATCCTTGGCTCCATTGTAGCATCGCACATAGGAAGAGCAGCAGCTAACCTTTGTGTTGGGTTAGATCTGCTCCTACTGATATCCCTGTGGTCCTGCTGGTTGCTTGTGGAAGTCCTTCTCCAAGCATTTTTCATTCCAGAGGAATGCTGCTTGTAAGAGTTACATATGTTCACTTTTTGAGCCTCCCAGCTGGCTTGCACAGGGGGGAAGTGTTATTTCCATTTTGTTGTGAGGAAACCAAGGCATAGAGGGATCAGGTAGCATGAGATTGTGGGTTCCTGGGTATCCCTTAACTGCTTGGGCCACCTTATCCAGCTAGCTCAAAATGCTTACTACAGTCTGGGAAATACAAAAATGCCTTCAATAAACAGCTGCTGGGAAGGGTTTAGGTGCCATAGTTTCTGCCATGAGGTAGAGAAACAGATGGTGACTTCTTAAGATCTCTTCATACTTTTAAAATGCTTTTACTAGTATTAGATATTAGCCAAGTTTTGAGCTGGAGTATACCTGTCCTAGCTGGATGTATCATACATATTTCATGTGGAAAAGAAAACAGGTATTTGTAAATGGATAAAAAAGGCAAACTCAAATAAAGGCACCATTGCTTTGGAGTGCAAGATGGTGGGATGGATTTGTGCGGGTATTGGCTTCAGAAGTGACCCCAGCCTTTGTGTGATTTGGGAACTCTGATCCTGTGTCTGCACGACCACCGATGCAGCCTGTGTGTGGCAGCGGTCTCTCTTCCACGTGCTTTGTGCAATGAGGAAGCTGGTATCCCGTTCTGTCCTGTCCCAACGTGTTTGAATTTTAAAAATAGGGACCTACAGCCTATAATCAGTATGGGACTGAGAATCCCTAGATGTGAAGGGGACTTCTGGCAGAGGGAAAACTGGAGAGCTTGATAGAACATTTGTGCATCTAGAAATTGGAGGAAGTTTTGAAGAGAGCAGAAACATAAACAAAAATAAATAAAACATAAACATAACCCCCTAAACTGAAACATATTCATGCATTTACAATCATCAAAATCCCAGGTTAGGCAGATGAAAGAGATTTCAGTGCGTTACAAGTCATAGCAATAATAGCCTTGGGACATTGGCTGGTCTCCTCTATTATGTAAAAGTCTCGCAGCCTTGTAATGGTTGCACAGATTAAGAAGTGCTATGTACCAGCTTTAAATATTTCTTTAAATTAAGACTTTCTGCTTCTAACTGAAATCTCCACTGAATATGATGGTATAATAGGGTGCCCTGTTCCATCTGTGTAAATAACACAGAGAGATTTTCTCTTGTTGAAATACCTGTGTTAAAAAAATGCAGCAATAACTTGAGACTTCAAAGGTCTAACTTCAAAAGATTTCTTGCATTCTGCTTGACGGGACAGCATCTTATGCACACATGCTTTTTCACTGCTAAATGCCTTAATAATGAGCTTGGGTTCAGATTTTGTGAATTGGAGCCAAGTAACTCTGTTTTATTATATTTGCTGGGAAATGAACTAGCTCTGGGTAATTAGGAAAGCAATTTTATTAGCATCTATTTCATAAAGATTGTTTTTTAATCAGAGTCAGAACTTACTAGAAATGATTCTTTTATTTTTATTGCATGGGTCTCTTGCACGGTGCGGACCGCCATGGGTCTTAACCCATAGCAAACTCTGCACACCGAAGGCAGCGTTATCACTATTAATCTGTAACAATGTTATAAAATAACCCTAGGATGGTAATCCCCTAAATAACACTGCAGAAGCTAATAATTACTGTAGTGTGGTTTACTGCATGATGCCACCCTAGGGCTAAATTATAACTATCCGTGCATTTGTGCACCATAAAGAAGGTAGGACACAAGGAGCCCGCTTTCTTCTGCATCTCGAGACGTGCCATACAGAAGCAAAGAGGAGCTATCTCAAGGCCACAGGGAGAGCTGGAGGACAAGTTAGGAGAAAAGGTGTGGGGGTACAGAGGCAACGTAGGGACCAGGAGAGAAGATTTGGGTTTGATTCCATGCTTGGTTTTAATTTCCTGTAAGGAGGACTTGACACTAAATCAGTGATGGTGCTGGGAGGAGAAGTGGTAGTGTGAGGGAAGACCATAAGGACACCTTTCCTCTTTCTGGAGGTGCTTTCATAGAAAAGGGAAATGCCACTGTAGCCAGGAAAGGGCAAAAACCTGTTGGTTTTCATTTACTGGCTGATCTGGGTGGGGTGAGGGGAAATCAGGCTTAGAATTATAATGAGAAAACCCTGAACAAAACCTCTATTTTCTCAGAGAAACAAGAAGATAAGAGAGATTTTTATTTAGCTGAATGAAAAATTTTGCTTTCATTTTGAAATCCTCTTTTATTATTTAATGTTTGCAAATTTCTAACCACAAAAAGTTATTTCAAAATGAAAAATTAAAACACTGCATTTTGAAAGTGTTTTCAGAAAACATTCTGAGTTTTCTGAATGTTTTGAAGTTGTTTCCAGAGTTACTTAATGATCTTTACCTGAAATTGCGAATATTTTTTGTTCCTTGAAATTTCATTTTCTTGGTGGATAAAAGAAAAATGACTTTAAGATGTACTTAGCTGCAAGCATCTGCACATCACAGGTAGCAGGTGGGCCTTCCAGTGCTTTTGACTTGGGGCTCTGTGGTCACTGCTGAGAAGAGAGGGCTTGGCCATGACAGATCCTGGGCCTGGGACACATTCAGATCCAGGAGAGTAATAAAGATAGGTGTCTTCTGAAAAGTTTACACCTGCGCTTGTGTTCTTATCTCAAACAAGTTCTGGGTTAGAGGCAGTTGCAAGACAAGATTTGGATTCATTCTTGTATCTGATTTTATTTCTTGCAAGAATAAGTTAATACTAGATTAGTAGTAATGAAGGAATGGATGATAATTTAATGGAAAGAGAGGGAGGATCTTTTATGCCAAAGAAGGAGTGGGCTGAACTTCCAGAGGAGCTTGGTGGGGCTACCCATGTACCCACAGAGCATAGCCTGCCTTTTTGAAATAGCAGGCATCTGGAAAAAGGCCGTTACTTGCGTGGCTCCCTCATCACCAGGGTTTTGTGGGTGCAGTAAGAAAGTTTCTAAATTTGGTCCGGCATAGAGACTTTCTGGAGAGGAGACAAGAGTTGGGAGGAGAGGTGTCCTTTTCAGTTTGAGAGTCTGTGCAGAGAAGACAGAAACCTCCTGAACGTGTGCTCAGCCAGTTCCAGAGAAAAGCACGTGGTACCGAATCTGGAACTTGACCCAAATCTGGAGTTTGACCCAAACCTGCTCACAATTTGGAGGCCTTTGGGGGGGTTGTTTCAGGCCAAATCAGTATGAGATCAAGGAGAAGGTTTATATCAATTTTGAATTGCCTGAACAATGCAAAAAGATTTTAGGACTAAAAAGGGAGAAACATATGTTACACAGGAGAAAAGCATCTTATCAGGAAGAACATGGAGAGAGTGAAGTGACTAATGATGAGGTTTCTGAGACTTTGCCACAAAATTTTTTAAAAGGAGGCTCCTGAAAACCTTTCAGATGGCTGTAGAGTGATCTCATTCTCCAGGCAGAGAAAGATTATAAATGAGGGTATATTTTCAACTTTTTTTTCATTTATACTTTACAAAGCTTATTTCATTCAGACAAAATAATTTAGAACCCCCCAGTTATCTAGGTGTCAAAACCCACATCTCAAGAGACAAGTTCAGGTCGAAGGCCTTATGTAGAGATGCCTTCTGTCTTCCTCACGGTCCATGGCCTCATCTGGTGATACTTGTGGTCCTCCACAGCTGATGGTTGCCAACCCATTGGGTGAAGGTGAAGGCTAAGTGGTTGTAAGAGAGAGGGAAGAGGCAAAAGAGCAAGAAAGTGAAAGAAAGAGGAAAGAAGCATGTCCCTCTTCCCACAGTGCACACAGCAGGGACAGCTACTGCTGCCCACTTCTCCCAAAGTTTGGGTGCTTAACTTTGCATCCCAAATACGAAAGTATTTTGGTTCACATATACATACATACATGCATATATATAAAAATATATATAGACACACCCACACACGAAGAACAGCAGTTTTATTCCTTTGCTTTGCAGTCATCAGTAAGTTTAGTATATTCATGTGAATATTTTAAAGAACATATCCTGTGATCTAAGTAAAAGGGAAAATATATCCACAAGATGATCCAGTGTGTGTAAAAATAAACAGTTTGATTGCTCTTACATGCTTTTCTTTTGTGCAAGCAAGGAGAAATGCAGAAAAATTGCCACATTTCATCATGTAGGACAAGGGGGCCCAGGTGACACCCTGATCAGGTGTGCATGCATAATCATTCCAAAAATAATCACCCTTTTGAATAATTTCACCCCGAATCTTGCAGCTTCAACTTATTCTCTGCAAGTGACTCATAAATCTTTACTGTGAATGTGAATCAAGTTTCAGAGCCGCAGGCTCAGGAGCTTGTTGGATTTATTCAACTTTAGTCTTTATTTATAGACATAAAAGTGTATTATTGGTTGTAACATCCAAACAAAGGAAAACAGATTGTAAGCATCCATTAACGTTTTCCCAAAAGGGAAATCTGGAGTTTCTCCTGGGTCTTTCAGTCTCTCCCTTGTAATATTAAGATGATGTCATAAACTCATAATTACTTTGTGATGCTCTTATGTACTATGTAGTTGCTTGTTCAGAGATGGTTATTTATTTTCTGAACAGAAAAAGTGAACAATACAAACAGGTGGAAGGAAGCAGATCGGTCTTTGGTGGTTTAAGGTTTGAAGGACCCCAACATTTTTATTTCACACTATTGCAATAATTTTCTCTGGTGTATGCAAGGACACAGGTGTTTTATGTAGTGTTATTAAAAGATGTTTCATTAATATTCAGATATGGGATGCAAACATTTTATAAACATTTTATAATGACTGGAGCAAAGAGCAATTTGGGAAATCGTAATCTTCAGGAAGTGGAGCCTTTACTGCCGAATCAGTCCATAACCTGTCCACGTTCCTTCCAAGAAAGTCTCTGTCTGAGTTAGTGGTGGACTTATGCTTTATTATTATAATGAGAATCCCAGATTGCAAAAAAATGTGTGAGTGTATGTATGTGGAGGGGAGAGAGGAAGGAGCTGACCCACAAATTTGGGGAACTCTAACCCTTGGCAGGTGCAGGAGGGAGCAGTGCAAGGGGCTGGGTGTGCGCCGTGAAGACTTCCCTGAGTGTGGGGCTTCCTAGGTACATCTCTAATTGCTCCTTGTTTGAGGGTAGGAGAGAAATTTGTTTCGGAGCCGTGTTTATCCTGTAACATTTTTGACTTATAAAAGAGCCTGATGGAGTGCTGACTGAGTAACTTGAAATGAATAATTGATCTGGCTTGCTTTCTCCTTCTCATGGAATAGCTGTGAGCAGATTGTGATTTCCTCACATTTATTTGTTATTCAGAAATCTCTGATACAGTTTTACAATATTTTTTTTTTTTCCACTCCATCTATTAGATTTCCCAGGCGTCTGGGTTTGGCTCAGACAGTCTAAGCTTTGGGCAGCACATCAGGATAAGAGTGCAATTTGAGTGTTAGAGGTTGGGGTTGTTACTCTGCTGGCAGCATGCAGGGCTGTCCCCTCCTCCCTGGGATGCTGGCAGGGCTGCCGAGGGTGGGACAGGACCTTCTGCGTGTGTGTCAGATAGATCGGGTTAATCTGTCACGGATTAGCCTTGGGGTTTTGCAAACCTTCCTAGGACTGGAGTCCTGGGAAGTGCATTACTTGGTGCAGTCAGTGGGATAATCCCTTTCTTACTGTTTTCTGCCCTAGTCCGGAGAAAGGTACAAGCGCTTCTCATGCAAAGATGTGTAAATCCCTCTCTCTGGGAGCATAGGTGGGTTTCGAGCAAAACTTTTCTGCAGGATGGTTTGCTCGGTGGAGGGGCGCAGATAAAAGAAAACCTCATTTGAAAGCTGGTGAGAATATTCAGGAGCTTATTTTGTTCCCAGTACTCAGTCAAAGCTAATTTGAGGGACAAGAGAAAAATCTCTTCCTTCCTCAACAAGGAGCATAAATATCTATTTCAAACAATTCTTTAAGGATCTAAGGTTTCTTATTACTCATTGCTAACCATTTTAATTTCTGACCTCTTCTGCTTGACTAACTGCAGACCCATTCAATGACCCTTTAGGATTCCAGTGCTGTGATTTATGTCCTAGCCCAAATTTCTGTGAATTACTGGTATACTGAGCCTCTGACAGAATTTGAAGCTGGCCTTTTTGTTTCCCCTATGCAGCTTTCCATACTTCTCCCTTCCTGCTTCATTTAGGCTCAATGGATATAATTTTAACCATTCCCTTCAGCTCCACATAGACATTTATACTACAGTCCCCTGTGTCTTACACGGACTGTAAAACAGGACTCAGCTCTGTTGAGTTGGTTTCATTTCTCTCAGAATTTCCTTATGGACTTCTGGATTGTCCATGCTTTTTATTTTGGTTATGTAGTTGTTTCTTTTTTTAAGTGAGCCATTACAGAGTATTTAAAAGTTGTGTTTCCACATTCATTATGACTTACTCTGCCTACACAGAGAATTACATTTTTCTTGTCTTTGTACATCACTTAGGTACTTGAGGATTGCTTGGTTTTTCCTTGCCATGGGTGGTTCAGGGTCGTGGCCAGGCTGGGGAGAGCAGACTCCAACTGCAGCTCAGTATGGACTTTGACTGCTCGAGCTTATATCTCCAAATTAAACCCAGATCTCCAAAGACAGACCTGACACTGCTCGAAATCAGGATGTCCTATTCCCTTTGCATTCCCCCTCAGCCTGTGGTGTTGTCAACAGGTTCAGAAAGGTGGCCAGAGTTCGAGGAGGGGAGAGGGTTACTTTGCTTGCCATCTCTCAGTGCCTCAAGCTCCTTTCACACCAGGAAAGAGGAAGGGAGAGGAAATTTAACTAATATTGCCGAACCTTAAATAGATTGCCTCATTCAGATTCCTTACCAACATAAGACTTATGCAGGGCATGTCTTAAAGCTAAGATTGATTGCTTTGAGTTACTTCCATGTACATATATTTCCTTTTTCCCTCTTGTAATGTTACCTCACGTTTTTTCCTTCTCTAGACCCCTTTCTTTGAAAAGTACTACTGTCTGGTGCCGCACTGGCCAGCCCCGATAATAAAACTCTTAACGCAGTCATCCAGGACTCTCCCTGAACTTGTTGCTGTTTACTTGGGATTTTCTCTGATATGACTTCAATTCTGGGATTTATTTCCTGCTCCTGTCTGCAAGGACCCAGGGTTGTTAGCATTTGGGTGTGGGTGTGAGCCCATCTTTTATTGTCATGGGGAAGGATGGAAGTGGGCTTAGAAATATTAGCTAGTTTTGCCTTTCCTAGAATTTCAGCCTAACCAGTTCTTTTGGCAGACCTTTATCAAAACACCGTGTCTACAGAGCAGCTATTTCTTTCACGACCTGGGAGCTGGGCACTATATATTGTTCAGATCAGAATAGCAATGCATGTACAAGGGAATCTTTTTGTCACTATGGTGATGTGCCAACCCTATAGATGCTATTTTACTATTAGAGATTAAAAACTTACAGATTCCAAGGCGGAATTTAGCTTCTGTGTGTTCATTTAAGGTTTAGCCTGAAGTATTAATATAAAATTTAAAATTGTGTCCTCTTCACTGAAATCCAGTGTGGTTACAAGGTTCTAATAAATATTATGTCCTTCCATCATGCAATTAAAATTTTCCACCTCATTTCACAATGCAAAACACTCACATGTTGTCAATCATTTTGAAACATGATTTTTTGACATCATATAATTTCACTTCATTTTTCAGACAGACATCACACCAGGAAATTATATAAGAAAGGATCCTATTATATCTTTATTTTTCCACCAAATTTCACCTTCAAATACAGACATTTGTGTACATTTCAGTAATTCTGACAATAAACTTTCAAGGAGAAACGAATGGCATCTACATAGCCGGAGATCAGCATATGGAGTTTGCTGCTCTTCAGAGACTGCGGCTCCGGCGCAGGCACCTGGTTAGGAACCGCTGGTGTAGCCACGGGAAGTTTACAAGTCTTGATGCACGAAGTGAAAAGGTTGCTGCTTGAAACAGATACCACCTGGGAGGCAGGGAGAGAAACATATGCATGTTTTTGAACTTTCGTGTGTTAAACAGTTAGCAGACACTAATGAATTGCCAAACAGCCCTGATTTAAAATGTAGTAGTCAAAAGCAAGGCTACCTGCTGCTTGTCAGGTAGTCCACCTGTTCAAGAAACCAAAGTGCCCCTGCCCTGTGCCAAGAGAAAAGCTGCTGCTGTTTTGAACCTCTGCTCTGGTATATGTGTGTGTGTGTGTCTCATTGTGTTGCTTCATATCATGTGAGTCAGAAATTCAGCATGCAATAGAATATCTCAGGCTCATTATAGAAGTCTGGTATGAAGCAACAGATTTTGATCATAGTTGCATGTAAATCTGGGGGAAATACAGCCTGCAGAGTGCAATTTAGAATTTGTAACTGTGATCAGATATGGGCTGGCAAAGTAAGAGAAAAGCAAACGAGGCATGTAAAAAGCCAGAATAAAACTTTTGATTGTAGCTGCGTTAGCTTTCCAATATCGTCTCCTGATCTGTGATGTCCTTGGAAATTCAAACCTCATCCAAAAACTTCCTTACTGTCTCTCAGAGGGCTCAGCTGGGAATGGCAGCACATTGCTGGATGATGTCTGAATCTCTTCTGTCCTTCTAGATTTAAATGCTATGATGGGGACATTGCTTTCAGGCAAGGTGATCCTGGTATGTTCAGCTAAATACCTGCCATGTCACACAACCAAGCAGTTGCTATTCTGCTAAGGGAACGTGCAAACAGAGCTGCTGACCTGCTAGTAAACCCATTGCAGCTAGTTTAAGATTGAGTGTTCAAACTTCTGCTCGTTGGAGTCAGTGCTAGAGAGCCTGCGCTCAGAGGGTGCGGGTAAACCTGTGCTGTTGCATGCAAAGGTACTGGGTTTGTTCTCCAGAGCCAGCTAAATTGTACTGGGTGGCCAGGAGCTGTGTGTGTTGGAAAGTGCTACCTCTTTATGTGCTGGGGTCGAACTTGGGTTTAGGGTAATGAGTGGCAAAGTTGAGCTGAGAGAGGAGAAGACCGGCAGAGCCTGGATCGCTGTGCCCTGCCCTGCTGCCCCACACTCCCTTCCTGGCCATGGGGCTGCGGTGTCAACACACAGCTGTTACGTATGGACACGCCAGGCTTGTGCTCCAGGGCCAGGTGAGCTGGGTTTTGTGCACGATGCAGTGAACTGTTGAGAAGCCGTGAAGTTTGACTGCACGAACCATTTTGCTTTTTAAGTGGTTGAGGCTATTTTAGATGGTGTATGTCCGATAGTCTTGCTGTGACCAAGGGTTTTGCTGATAGAATTATTCCAAGGCATCACGTGCAGTCACACAGACTCAGTAACCTAAAGGGCTCAGTTCTTGCTTTGTTTTCTGTCCCCAAAAATAGCTAATACTTTGGTGAAACCTGGGAGAGCAGTGAGCAGTGCTGGAGCCCAGTCAGCATACACACATACAGTGTGCCTGCAGAAGAGACAACAACCTGGCCTGCTACTGTGTGGGAGAGTGTGGTGATCCAGCAAAGCCCTGGTAGTTCTTGTTCATGGGCAAGCACGGCCGGTGATCGTCACTGAGGGTGCGACTGTGTATGGAATAATCACAAGGCAAAACTAAACTAGCAAAGCTTACTGTAATGAACATCTCGGCAGAGGGTAGGCTTCTGTGGGGAAGGAAAGAAGGAAGGTGGCTTTTAGCGCAACTGTGATTAAAAGGGGAAAGCCCCCCAACACAACCTCAGTGTGATAAGTTGGCACTGACTGATAGTAGAGAGCTGGGTGGTGGTGCTCTGGTTCCTCTCATCACTCAAGGTGGCCTTGTGAAAATTGGTAATGATCTGGTGGTAGAAGTGCAGGGAAAGCAAGCAAGCAGAAAATCATGAAGAACGAGAGAAGGTTGTTACCACCACTTCCTTCCTGAAACTGCAGAATAGCTTGGGGCTCAGATTCAATAGGAAGTTACTGCAGCATAAAAAGCTCCCACCCATCACCTGAGCTGTACTCACCAGTTGTGTACATCCTCTTAGCCGGAAACAGTTGTAAAGTAAAATGGTTTAGCTTCTTTTTTTTTCTTTGAGGCTTAAACCAGCTTGCAATACCTTTCCCTTGACATGGGTTCAGTGGGTATGCATGATCCCTAGCAGTTACCCCAGCCCGGCTGCAGGGACATGCTGTGGGTCAGGGAACTGCATGTTAGGATAGTGCATTTTCAGCCTTAAAATTAGCTCGGTTTTTATACAACATCAGCTCTCAGTGGTCAGATTGGTTTTACCGCAGAGGAAAAAATAGGGAAGTAAATACTGTAGTGTAAGTGCGATGCAAATGATTTCTCCTGGCCTGATCCTGAAATCGCTGGGGTGTGCCATCTAAAAACATGCGAAAAATTAGTCTTATGAATGACAAGATAGATCTTTGAAGGGGTCCCTTATGAGTTTGAAGGGAAACGTGCTTTCCTTGAATTGGGGCAAGGGTGCTGAGCTCCTCTCAAAGTCACCCCCACCATGAGCACACTCTCAAGGCGTGAGCAGCATCTAGGGAGCTGGGTTCTCATGCACAAGCGTAGCCCTGTGATTTGCAGGGGGGGTGTTAATTCAGAGATCTGTCCTTCAAAGCAGGGAAATGATGAGGTAAGAAATCTTTCTGTATTTTGAATATATATATATATATGTACACACGTATAAATATATATGAGATTATTCAAATGCAGCTTGAATATATTTTGCCTAATCCATACAGAGTTTTATCAATATTTCTTTGTTTATTCTCTTTCATGCCAGCTGCTTTCTTTATATATTTCCATTTTGTACATTTTTCAGAGTGATTGGATCATGTTGCACACACTTCTATTGAAATATTAAGTGTTTGCAATCCCCATTCATAGGCACCAGCTCTGTTATTATGATCCATCATTTCAAAATCCACATATTTAAAAAAAGAGAGCTTAGCTAGCCCTTGAGTAGCAGACAGCATTAGACCCAAGCAATCTCATTCGTCTTGTCAATAATCTATGGATTAACACCACCAAATTGTTTGTTTCATTGGCATATCCTCACTGTATATTTTTAAAGGAAATGAGTGTGTGGAAACGCCAGCGAGGTGAGGTCTGATGAGGGCTGGGTTTATGCCAGTGTGAGCAGGGTAATAGAGAACTTCTCACTTGTGCCCAGCTCCTGGGGATCTCGTGATGGTTACGGTTTGGATATTGCTGATTCCTGTTAATGATCAGGGTGGGAGAAAGGAATGCTGTGATGGCCAGGGCTTCTTGCACCTCGCCTGGAGGCCAGGGCAGCTTGCTGGTGTTATCTGGGGGGGAGCTGCCCCTCCTGTGCTTGGGGTTTTTATTGCCAGCCAGCCTGCACAAGGACTCATCCTTGTCCATTGCTCACATAAGATGGTTTTTGGTAAAAAGGCTCTTTCTTACACTTTCTGCATCCCAGTGGGACGTGTGAAGGTGAAGAACTGGTGGGTGGGCAGAGGGGTTACAAGATGGATGCAGCACCTGTAGCACCTATGCGAGAGGAACGCCCAACCTGCTTTGTGAGCATCTAAGATAAGGACAAACTTGATGACAGCAGGGACCCCAGTGCTGGCTGGGGTCTGATGATGGCCACAGCAGACTATGGAGACGGTGCACGAGCATCAGCTTTGAGCATCTGTGCCATTGGCGAGTTCACCTGAACCACAGCACCGCCATCAAGGGCTTTTTAGATAGGCTCCATTCACTCCTTGGTAAAGTTTCGTGATCTCTTTGGCTTTAACATCACTGCTACAGCACGAAAGTGCGGTGATCCTCACTGGTGCCACGCCGGCATCCTCCCGGCCAGGCCTGTGCAGGGCAGAGTGACCCTCTCGCTGCCGAAATCTTGCCCTGGCCTTTGCAGCCTGCCCGTTGTGCTGTTTTGTGGCAGACCCGTCAGAGGGCACGAGGGCTGTGTGGGGCGGCTGCCGCGCTGGTGTGGGGACTGCCACCAGACCGGGCTCGGCTCGCCATTCATCACCGGCGACGGTCCATGCAGCGGCATCGTCACCTAGCAACGGCCTGGCCATGGCAGGCGGGACTTTATTTTTTTTTTTTTTAACATCAAAATAAGGCAATAATTTAGAGATTTGCATTTTTATTTTAACAAATGAGAGTATTTTGGTGGTGGGGTTGCAATTCAAAGCTGGAGACATTTTTGCTTTGCATCCCTGTGACTCCAAGCGGTGGAGCGGTGGCTGCCTCAGAGATGGAGCTATCCATTTCTTGCGTACCAGGGTTTAAAGTTGAGCCTGACATTGTGCAATTGCCTTACCCTGGTTTTTCTTTTTTTTTTCCCCCCACATATGTGCTATAAAAAATAATATAGTTAAATTACAAGGTGGGCTGCTTTTATGTAATTTCTACTTCTGAGACTGAACTTTCAGGTCTAATTTTTTTTTTTAATCAGAGGGAAGAAAAGGCAAAGAAGTATATAAGCTCAAATTATTCCTTTCCCACTCTTTTAAAACACCTTTAAGACTGCAGAAGTCTTCTGAACTCTATATTGGCAATTCATGGTGCGGCAACTCATTGCAAAATACGCTCATTCGTTTTCACTGATTGAATTTACTGATTGTTAATGTATATAAAATGTTATGTACTTTTGAAGTAATCTCCTGCGAAAGGATTTATAGAAAAGACTATTTAAATGTCATAGTGTTTTCTCTGTTGTTATGACAGTATTATTGAGTAAATAGTTTAATTTTAGTGCCCTAGTTAAAAAAAAATCTATAATGACCGCCACATAAATCGTTTGCTTTTTTTATTTCTATATTTAGTTCCCTCCACAGAGACTGGAGTTGAAAATAGGCTAGTACCTAAGACATGAATTCTGTTAAATATTAAAGAGATCTCATCAATGATTTTATTAGTCTCAGTACTCAGTGAAGGCCACACTGACATCTGAAGTCTAATGATTTTTTTTATATATTTGAAGCCTCGTACTGCACCTTTAAATATTGAACAATATTGAAAAATATAGAAGTACTTTTTTGTATATTAGCTTTAGGCAGAACTGTTGTATGATTTCCACTCCTTTCATGACATTGTAATGATGTTACCACATACAACTTTATCTTGCATGAAAAGGTGAAGTCATGAGTGATTTCTCCAATTTAAAAGCACTCAACCCTCACAGTGCTAGAAATGAATATTTTGCATATATTCATGCAACAATGATTCAATTTAAGATTTCTATTTTCAAACATTGCTTGAAACCTTCGGTATGTTAGTAGTAAAATTGCCAAAATGTGTAATAAGATTTATTATAGATGAGTAGCATTTTATTTAGTATTTCATGTTAACACGCTTTTAGGGTTACCCTGGTTTAGCAGAAGAATTCATCTTTCTTTTCTAATCAGAGCTAACACTTTATTGTATTATTAAGATACACTTACTGTGCAATTGTATATCACTATAGGAGCAGAGTTTTCTCTGCCTGGCAAACCTGCGCCTGGTTGATGCACAGTGTCTGCCTCCTGCACCCTAACCCCACCGCTCGGTGCTGTACCGCTCCCGTCGCTTGAATTTTGTTCTGGTTTTTAGTTTTCCTCCTAAAAGACCATCTTGAGCTCTGCACTGTCGCGCACACCAGGTCTCTCCTCTCCGCTCAACCAGAGCGGACAGGAGCTTTGGCTGGGGCTGGCTCTCCCTTCGGACCACCAACAGTGGATTTTGCTGCCAGTGGCAAACCCTGTCCTGGGAGCTACCAGTCCGTGATGAAAACACAAGCCACTTTGGTGGCTGAGTTTGTTACGAAGCTTCTTTTTGTAGCTTCACCTTTGCCATCTGCCTATGACACTGTTTGTCGTGGAGCTAATAGGTAGGAGCTGCTCTTCCTGTGGCCTGGACACGTTTGTCGATGCATTTTGTGAAATGCCCCTCGCGCTGAGGCCACCCTGTATTGATTTCATAGCTTTGCATATGGAGGTGTGTTGTGGCATTGAACTTGCGGTATGAATTTCACGTAAGTTAGCGGGAGATAAAGCAGTAGAGCAGATGCTTAACCTAAAGCAATCCGCATTTTGTTTCTGCTCTGTCACTGCCTTTTTTGGGGTCTGGGGTAGGTTACATCCCTGCTGAAGCATGCACATGTGCATGCACAACCCTGATATTTTCATGACTTTGGTGATTAAGGAGTGGTAAGACCAGGCCTGAAAAATTCCTGGCATTTTGATCCTCTGACCAAGGTCCAAATCCTGGTGCCTTTTTTTTTTGCCTCCAGTAATCCCTTCACACTTAGTCCCAGTGCAGCTGCTTGCAGAATGAAACAGCATGTCCCGCAGGTAAGGGGCTCATCCTGTGGGGAAAAACACTATTAAAATGTAAGCGTGAGGGATGTGCAGTGATGAGCTGCCGCGCTGAAGTGATAAATATGTTTACATCTTTTAAAAGTTGTAACTCAGCATGGATGAGCTGGCGTGTCCCCCCCTTCGCATTCACGTTTGATTCGCAAACAGAAAGAGATGAGCTACTATTAGGAAAGATTTCTCTTTGAGTGGGGAGCTGGAGATGGTAGTGAGAGTGGCTTTCATAGATGAAAATAATTGTACACTTTTTGTATTATTATTTTTGGCAAAGAGCTAGCGTTTCAGCTTTCCAGCGTATTACATCATTACATTGTATAATGCATCATAATGATAGAGTGAATGGAAACGAAGAAATGCCAGCTTCTGTTGCAAGTTTAAAGACAGACACACATTTTCAGCTGGGAAAGCTGCTGTTCAGCTAAGTGTTTTCCTAGATGAAACAAAGCTGCAATCCCACTTGGCATTCGCATTAATTGTGGACTTGCCAACAGGCCAGTTTCACTGGTGTATAAATTAGTGGAGAATTATTCAACTCATCTCAATAACTAAGAGAATATCCTCATAAAGCTTGCTGAGCTGTAAGACATTCCCCCTCCCCCCCACTTTCCAGGGTATTTTGCACCCTATACTTAGAAAAATCACAGAATTTGCATGCTGTTCCAAAAAAAAAAAAAAGGCAAAAAGCCCCATACAAAGGCAGGCATCAAATATAGTGATGCTCCAGCAGAGCAATGTGGTGACTATCTGCATAAAATAGCAAGTTTGTATTGATGGGAAACTGTCCAAATTAAGAGGGAATTTTCTGGTTTGTTGTTTGAGTTTTGAGTTTGGGTGTTGGTTTGGTTTTTTTGTTTTGAAATTCAGCTAAAAATGTGAAGTGAAAGCGCCTGTGAAACGTGCCTTGTTGCCAGCATCAGACACCCAACATTTCATGTCTCTCCATCGAAACAAGAGCCCGGGAAGTGCAAACTTCCCCGAACTGTCCTGCCAACAGGCCTTTCTGACCTAAAGGGGGATCACCTTTATGGTGACAGGATAATTTGATCTCTACGCCATCTAATCCTTATTTTCTTTATGGAGGCTGCCAGCAAGGGTGCCAATTAGTGCCAATTGTGATGGTGGCTTTTGTGATGCAGACACCTGCCCACTAGGAATTGGACTGGTACCACCAACACACATATGCCACTAAACAGCTGTCAGATGGTAATGACTTTTTGGAGTACAAGAAAAGGCCAGAATTTGATTCTGAGGCAATTTTCTGAGAAAATTTTACAATTTTTCACCTCTCTCTTTCCCCCCTCTTTTTTGGTATCTGAATTCCAGGCTTCTAATGATTAAGCAAAATGTGAATTTTTAAGTATGTCTCATAGCACCAACTTCATACCAAAAACCATGTGGCCCAGATGAGCAAACGTAGAGTGAGAGTGAGAAATTATATTAATGGTAGTCTCATTATTCTAAATTGTATTTTAATTTTTTTTTCTGAAGTTCATTCCTTATTTAGGTTACTTATCCCAACAATAGACCAATGAAACGCTATGTTTTCTTTTACCACTCTTCTGAGACGTGGCCTCTGTTTTCCTGGTTAAATGAAAAGAATGAATTGAAGGTAAACATCAAATAATTTTAGCAATTCCTTTTCACTTTTTTTTTTTGGTGACAGTGAAGTGCTTTGCAGCACTTTTGCAGCTCATGCTACCACAGGCACAATAGCTCAGGCTCTCTCTTGTGCTTTTATTAAACTCCGTTTTGTAGCCTAAACGGAGGAAGTTTACAAGCCTACTTTATCCATAAGTGATTATATGTGCATGTGTTTCCTTGTATAAGTATATAGACTTCCATCTATCTAGAGACGTACACCCTTAACTGTAACTTTTTGGGTAATACTGCTAATGTGGTCACGTGTAGAGCTAGGAGCACTTTAGTGGACTTCTTAATGGCAGACAGGAATTTCTGCGGTGCGATGTCCAGGTCGTATGAACCTCGTAGCTCATGTAACGGGTCCATGGGTGAGGTGCTGAACACCGCTTGGTGTTAGGGACGTGGGTGGGAAGTGCGGGTAACGTCTCACAGGAGATATTTGGCACTGTGTAAGAAGGGACCTTCAGAGCTGTAAGAGGATTCCTGTAGCCTTTCCAAGCCTTGCGAATCGCTGCTGAAAGCTCCCGACGCCTGATAGTCCAGCCAAAGGCCAGACGCTGGCAATTAGCGTGATCTTTCAGCGCTCAGCCAACACATACTGCTGGTTCAGCCTTTGCTCTGGCAGGTGTCGCACCTTGATTAGCGCAATTGCTTATTGGCATCAACCGCTAAACATGGCTCCGGCTAGATGTAAAAGCAAACAATCCGAAGTAAATGCAGCCAAGGTTGGTACACAATGATAGAAAATGGTCTAATGCTTTAAGGAAAATGATGGCATTGCAATTGCTATTGACCTTTAGTAAACACAGTTACATTTAGAGGAGGACACCATTGCCATATATATACATAATATGTATATTAAAAAGTTCATATAAGGGTTTTCAAGCGAAATAAAACTAGAGCAAGTGCATCAGGATCACTGCTTTTTATTAGCATTTGTTGCTGAGGTCTGAGCCATCATTCCTTGTCACTGTTTCCAAGGAATGTAAAGCTCTGCTACAGCTCGGATCAGCTCTTTTACTGCCTTCCTATCTGTTTCTTTTCCACTTACTCGTTCCTCAAACCCTGACCATTTCATGCGGCTGTAGCTGGCTGTGGCCTCTGCCACAGAAAGGAGAGGGTTTGCAGATCGACTTGCAGCTGTTTCTGGGCTTGGTCGTGGATCGCTCTCCCCGTCTGCCGGGAGAGCTGTGAGCTACGAGGAACGTTTCTGTACTGTCACTGGAACATTCGCTGAAATTTCACAGATTTGAAAGGAATGGCAACCAGGGCAACCAGCACTCACGGGTTTGGGAGAGGTAACAGCAAACCTACAGAGGTGCAATCAGCTGTTTTATTTTGTTGATAGCTTTTGACCATATTTTTTTTCTCCACCAGTTAACTCGTTAAGGGCTTTCAAAACATTTTCTCTACATCTTGGTGTTGCTCCAAGGCTTCTCAGAGAGGACAACAACAGGGCTCAGAATTTGGGAACTTCAGCCCCTGTTCTGGCACTTCAGCTAAGAGTCATCTTTACAAAACCTGCAAATCCCAGCAGTTCCTTTCATGACACTAATGGTCAGATTTTAGAAGGGCTCATCAGTTTTCTTTTATGCACAAGGCACATTATTCTTGCATATGAAAATGCTCTGCACTAAATTGTACTACTGGTTTTTTGGTGGGTGAGTAGTTATATGCCCGAGTGAGCAGTGGGTACAAAGTCCAGCCCATTATTCTACATGCTGACCTCACATGCAAGTCAAGGAATTAATTGAACTCAGCAGATCTCATTACTGGGACTGAAGTGAGAACCCGTGCCACTACGAACAGGTGGTTTTGTTAGTGTTTTAAATGATGCAAACATCTTTTAAACAGTCCTATGGCATCTCTCTTGCACATCCCAACATATATACCTCCTAATGAACATGTAACATGGTTTTTAACATGTGCTAATCGTCAAAACATATGTAATATGAAAGGAAAATGTGGTAATTCTTTAAACACCCTATCATTGTGAATTCATATCATATTCATTGTAATAGCATTGATCAAAATGAATTCATTTGGTATTCATGTAGATGTCACATGTACTTCCATAGGTGTTTCATTGTAAATTAGCATTTCTCAGAGGACACTTAAAATAAAGTGTTACTGAAAGTTCTCATTACACATATTGCTGAGATTAGTACATTAAGGATCATGTACTTACATAGTACTAATGCATTTCTGCCACTTAAAATGCTGCATTACCCATTTCTGATATCTAGCAAATATCTAAAGCAATTTTGAGAATTACTGACATCCTGAAGGAAGTGGTACTTTTGTGATTAAATTGGTTTTGTGTATTTCACTTTCATTTACGAAAAAACCCCGTACCAGATATACTTAAATGATTTTTTTATTTACATGACTTTAGCATCAAGTGAAACCAAAAAAAAAAAGAGCGCGACATCTAATTAGAAAACCAAACCCAAATGTTATAAATGCTTTTGGGTCTTCAAACTTGTCTCACAAAGCCAAATTAGCTGACTCTTTAGTATACTGCGGCACAAGCTTTCTGATGTATTTGCTTTCAGATTATTACTTCCTAAGAGAAAGACAAAAAGTTTTGTGGTCTCAGGCAGATGCATTTCTGACGTCTTGAATTGTCCATTACAGCTTGTTTGGTCTGGAGTTATTTTTGAAAAGGTGAAGTTTGAAGAAGACTACAGAGCTTTTCATAAATAGCTGACAAAAGGTGCATTACAGTAACTATAAAACAGATAGCATTGTCTGAGTCCCGAAACACTCTAAACCTGTCTGACAACATTGTGGATGTCTTCTGAAAAGGATTGATGTAATTACTTTAAGGTTTTTTTGTACTACTAATAAAGAAAAATCTGTAAAGCTGAACAGCAGGCCTGATCCTAGCAGAGACCTTTGGAAAAATATGGGGAAATGGCAACATTTTGGCATTTGTATCAGAAGGGAAGAGACAGATTTGGCCACGAGGTGTTCCAAAACCTATCCCACTTAATAGAGTCTCTTAGCAAATATTTGCTTGCTATTCTGGCTCCATCCATGTGTATTGTGGTGTGCAGCACGGGCTTGCAGCAGGTGCTGCTGGGCTGTGCAGGAGGCACCATTCCCAGAGCTGAAAGCACAAAGAAAAGATGGTATTACAGCTAAAACTTTAGTCTGGGCTGTGGGAGATCTGGGTCCAGTCTTGGTGTTGTGCCAGCATGTCCCCTGTGCAAAAAAAGTGGAGCGGGGAGAGCAAGCCTCTTCCCTCCTGTCACTTGTCCTGGTGCTGGGGGCTGAGTATTTTGGGGTGAGCCTCCTGGAAAGGGAGGAGAGGAGAGGAGAGATCAATCTTACACTCCTTGAGATCGCTCTGGTATCTTGTGCAACCTTACAGCTGTCTTGACCTTCCTCAGATGTGACCCTCCCCACCCTTGCAGCTGATTTCCAGCTTTTCTTGACTCTGATCTCTGTAGTGAGTTGAGCTGCATCTCCAGAAACAAAGTCTGTCAAATCTGGGAGTGGACACGTCTGCACCTGAGTATCAGCTGTATGATAGCGCTCAGCTTTGGCTCTTGCCTTGCCTAATTTTCCAGAAGTTTTCAGGTCTGAAAGTGTTTGCCTAGTTTATAGCGTTTGCTAGATTGGTTTGAAAGTGTGTAGTATGGCAAACCGCAGGATCGAGTATGTAATCCGGAAATCCATTTCAGAATAGAGCCATAATTAGCTAATGTAAGATAATAAATAGCTACTAAAAACACATGAAAAATATGATAGTGACATAAAACGTGTTTTTATAATCCTGCTCCTCCCCTTTTCTACCTCCTCCTCTTCAGCATAACAAGGACCCTAATAGGCTTCATGTATAAGTGCCTATTTTTATTAAAGACAAGTGTAATCTTTTGTAGTCCAAATGTCCCTATCATAAATGCTAACCGAGGAAAATATTAGGACTCATTTATTTATGAACCCGTTAATAATGAGGTGCAGTTATGAAAAAGGCTTTCTCAGCACAAAGCCTACTGAACAAACAATGCACACTGGGGAAAAAGAGCTAGTTAGCCTTCCTGACTTAGATAAAGCTATGGAGAAATGACAAGTGCCAGTAATTAGCAAAGCCTCTTCAACAAGATAACCCTATACATCTTTGTCTATTTCAATCACCAAAGACTCCGATTCAGTGTAAAATTAAAGCTGGGATGCCATCAATTTCTGTTAACCTCTTTATATTGTTCTGTGTTCATGCATATGTGATAGATAGTTTTTGTCATTTTTTTAAATGGTGACATCTCAGTATGCATGTGACTAAAACTGTTTTCTCCTTAGCAAAGTATTTTTAATCATCTCTCCATTGCCTCTGTTAACTCAGTTCTTCTGAGTCCTAATTGCTTTATTCCGCAGTATTGGCAGCTCTTCTAGGGGGCGTAAATATTTGCGCCCACTCCTTTTACGAGCAGTGTATCTGTGATTAAGAAGTTTGAGCTCTTTCTGGTATTCACGTGAGCAGGTATGGTAGCTTTGCGTACATCTGCTGAACGCCTGCAGAAGGTCCTACAGCATTTTTACTGGAACAGGGCAAAATTGATTGGTTGCAGTGATCAGCGCTCACACGCAGACCTCTGGTTTCCATGAGAGTGGTCTCCCCTCTCCACGCTTGTCCGGACGGACAGTCCTCATTTGGTTTTGGTGGTGTAGCTGCTGTTCACCTTCCTGGGGCACAAGCCAAAGCCTGTTTAACTCAGCTGGAAGAGTCCCATCAACTTTGTGGCCCTTTGTCCATGAATGCGGTCTGCATCCAGACTGCTTTCTTCCACCCTAAATGGCGAGCCCTAATTTTTTTTCCCCACAGGCTTCCAGTATTTGTGAGCTCATACTCCCTAAACTTTCTTGTGACTTTCAGATAAGTCAGAAAACATGTTCACCTGAAGCTTTGCAAGTTATAAATCAACCCTGTTTCCTTGACATCGGGGCAAGTTTGCTGGGAGTGCTCGCAGAGTTAGCACTGAGTGACCTGAGAAGTTGCACGTGGCGTTGGGTGTCATAACAAAAGTTCCTTCTGGCTCCGTTCTCTTGCTCTGTAATGTCTTTTTTACTTGTTTTAAGTACTCCAGGCCCTGACTTCTGAGGTTATTAATCTTCATCTGTGCTCTTTTTAAACTTTACTACTAGCACTTTTTTGCCTCAGATATGCTTTTATTCATTCTTTTCAGCAGCAATAACCTCTCATATTGGCCAAATTAGGAAATAATTGCAAATAATAGAGAATCCTTTTCCAGCACTACAATAAAGGATTATATATGTGCTGTGTGTGAGGGATGGCACAGAGTGTAAATACCAAAATATGGGAAAATAGGCAGAGAAGGGAAGTGTGCTGTTTGGCTCTTGCTCTGCATTTCTTTCTGGCTCGGGGGTCTTTGTGTTGAGAGGCACGTTTGTCAGCCCGTCGCAGAGGTGCGTCACGCATGGTGGTTTGTGGAGGAGGAAGGGAAAAGCAAGAGCTGATGTGGCAGGTCAGCTCGTGCCAGTCCCTGCAGGACTGTAGGTGATTTAGGAAAACCTGTGCAGGGTCTTTTAGTCTTCTATGGTAGAAACAGGGTTGTATGAATCAAATTAAAAGTCGCTTGCATTTTTTAAAGACAGACATCTGCTCTATCTTGCTTTTACTTATGTGGCTGCATTAGCCATGGCTTGTTTCTGTTCAGTGAGAAGGGAGAAACTTTGCCAGTTCCAGGAATTCCACCCCACTTTTCCTGTGTGTTGTTTCAGTTTTGGATCTTTATCCATTGCTTTGAAACTCCCAGTTGTCCAGTCAAGGAGCTGAAACCAAGAGTTTCTGTCTGACTTGTATCACAAGTCACACATCACAAGTGGCTGATAATCCAACCTAGCTATTTGCAAGCCAGCAAAATTGTCTAATTTGCTGTCATGTTAATAATTACTTTTCAATAATGGCTATATCTGTAGGACTTCGGGACATGCTCGTGCAATATAAAAACCCCTACTCTCAGGTGTCTAGCTGCTCTCGTACATAGGTATTTTCAGGATCAAAGCTCCTATGGATGTTATTCACAACAAATAATTCTATCAGCTCTTGGGAAAAAAATACAGAGAACATTCATGTAAGGCTGCCATCTCAGTTGGGGAGCAAGGAAATGTGATGACTGTAGGAGAGAGCAAAGCTCTCGTCACATTAACATTTACCTTCCTTCCTTCCAGTCAAAGTTCTCTGAGCTGCTGCTTTCCGTTGTTTTTTTATTATTCATTTGAATCAGAAAATAATATTTTTCCTCTCTAATTCAGGAAAAATTGTCATTGCCCACCTCCTGCTGAGGGAAAAAAGTGCCACAGCCCATCTCCTGTGGGTTCTTCTCACTTCAAATGCAGGCTGCAATGGCTCCTTTGGAAATGTAACAGGCTATTATAGAAATAAGTATTTACACAGTATTTTAAGATGCACATTATCCACCTGATAGACCATAACAGCTCACCATTACAGCCTATTGAATAAAACCTCTTCGCACCATTTTTTTCAAAGCAGATACTTTTTACGTGATAAATCGTGAATCTATTGCGTAAAAGTGCCAAGTTCATTGTGTAGGACTGTAGGCGGACACCATTTATCTTTAACCCGCTGCAATGGGAACTTCTTGCTCTGACCCTGCCCTGTAGAATGAATTATTCTGACCAGAGAGATGCAAATAAAAAAAAAAGAGAAAAAAGCTCCAGGAATATGAAGAGAAGTTGCAACATTTGTTTAATGGACTGCATTAGATTATAAAAGAGATCATGCCGCCCGTGAGCGCAGACGAATAAGTAACATGGCTGAGGTGGAAATCCCCAGCCATACCGTTGGTGCTGCTCTGCCACGACCTGCCATACGTGTCTACGAGCTTTAAGGTACTGGCAGTCTGAGCAAAGTGCTCTCTCTCTGCCAGTGCCTTTCAGGACTTGTGTTGGCCTCCTGAATCCCCAAGGACCAGGGAGCATCCCAGCTATTTAAGGAGTTCTCCTATATTAGTTTTGCCTCCCAGTCCTAGGTCCTTTCCTCTCTCCTGCAGAGTAATTTTCCTTCTTCCTTAGCTGGTCCTGGTATTAAAAGGGAACCCTCTATTCTGAAAACATGTCTGCTTGGCTTTCCTGCCCAAACTTCCTCTGCTTGTTTGACTCATTCCAGCTAATCCATACTTGAACAGTTTCTCTCTTCCAGGAATTCACGTTAGAAATGGCACTGCCCTAGGTGCCATCTCTCTCTTTGTCCGAGGATGCTCATTTTGAATAGATAATAATCAAAATTTAACAAGCCTCCTTTATTAGCCTGGAGCTAGGCATAAGGACTCTTTCTGTCATCTCCTGTGACTTTTAACTTAACAAGAAACAAAAGACAACAGAGAAAGCCACAAGACCCCAACTTCAAAATGAAGTTTGCAGCCGAAGACACGGTGTCCCTAGTATCAGACAGACTGAATAAGCTGCAAATAGACAAGATTCCCAACCTGTTGTAAGATGAAATAGAGCCTAGCTCCTGTTGTGAAACAATTTTACATTGCAGATGTTCATGAATGCATGGAAAATGTGGTGACTTCAAGTCTCTTTTTGTTCCCTATCTTCAGGATGTCAAAACTGATTTTTTTTTGTAAGAAACTCTCTAACAGTTACAGTTGACTCCTGAGAAGAGACTTGCATGTCTGGAACGAAAAAAGACTTCCAGCCAGCTAAACAGCGTTGTCTTCTTCCCTCCCACCATTCAAATTAAGTATACACAACAGAAACAGGCATGGGTTTTACATATCATGCCAATTCTGATCCGAAACAGTTTATTAATATAAATCACCTCCAAAAAAGGGAAAGATTTTAAAGAGAAGCAAATAGCTGCCAAAAAGACTTACACACAGACCCAGTGTCTAACACTGAACCTAGTGGAAATTATGTATTTCCACTCTCCATGAAGCAAAGCAGTGGGGAGCCAGTGCTTTGAACCGTGCATGGGACACTTGCTGTGAGTCCCCACTAGAAAGCATATGGTTTGAGAGGAAACAGAAACACCATCCAAAAAAGCACTGGTCTATAACCAGCAGGTCTGTAAGTAGTCTAAACCCATCCCTCATTCCCCTGCAAGAGGGGACCTAAGGACCCTGTCTAGTCTTCGCTGTGCCTGTCCCCCACCGGGCTGTCGGCACAAGCTCTGACCCTGCTGAGGTGACTCCGCACCTCTCAAAGCAGATGGAAATGGTTTGGAGGGGCAAATGTCACCCCGTGGATGCAGGGATGTCTGTTGGCCCTGCCTTCGTGTGGCAGACCGCCAGCGGTAGGGTTCCTGCAGTGTGGGGACCTACCTACCCTGCTCGGCCCCAGCCCACCTCCCTCCAGCACTTCTAGGAGGACTTTTGTGGTGGCCAGCCCACAGATTGGAGCTGACCTTACGTCTGTGGTTTTGTCTCGAGCTTTACTCCTCCTTTACTCTTTGCTCTCGACTCATTTGTGAAGAAGGACTGAGCAGTCAGAAGTTGTGGTTTTCTGGATTTTCTAGGTGTGTTTGGGAAAACTGTTCTCACTTTTTAAATAGTGTATTTGGTTTAATTTTCATTATTTTTACATGTTAAATTTTAGATCAGTACAGTATGTCTTAAACTACTGTATTAGAATGCTGCTTGACTCACTTCCAAATTGAAGACCTTTTAAAAAAATTGAAGCAGTCCAATAATTTTAAATCACTCTGCACTGTGCATTGCAATTTAAAATTATTGGAGTGCTTCAAATTTTTATAAGCCCTTGAATTTGGAAGTGATCAAGGTTCTGGGCATACTCAGTGTAGAGCAATTTAAAATTATAAGAGCTGTCAAATTTTTATATAAGCACTTCAGTTAGAAAAGGGATTTGGGTTCTGGGCATGTGCAAAGGGGAGCAATTTAAATTATTAAAGTGCTTCAATTTTTTTTCTAAGCACCTGATTTTGGAAGGGTTTTGGTTTGTGCAGCCTAAAATGACAACTTCCTTTGAGATATTCTTCTTAAAAAGAATTTCAATCTTGCAAACTAGAGTATTCTTTAAAATGTGAATTCGCTGATACTTTAAAAACTGATTTGCACAGAGCTTGGTGCCCAGGACATGTATTTTTTTTTTCCCCACTCATTTTATCATTTCACTTTTTAAGGGGCAAATTGATGGTATAGAAATAGCTGCCTCTTTGGATTTTAGTTTTTTTTTCCAACTGTTGCACTCATACTGTGAAAAAAAGAGTGGAAAATTGAAAAATTCGGTGAGAAGAAATGAATGTTTTTACTATGGACTATCCTGCTTGGCCAACAGATCTTATAGGGGATGCAAAATTGAAACAATTTGTTATTAAATCTCCTTATAATGTCTCTCAGCACTCTAAATGAAAGCCATGTGATAGCTGACTGAATCTGAAGGAAGGAAGTTGGGAAGCAGCTTTATTTGCACACTCGTGCTCTGTACTGAAGTGATTCCTGCCAGAGGCCGTGCCAGGTTTGCCTTCTTTGCCCCGAATCCTGCACTGTCCCTTTGCTTTCCAGCACTGGGCAGGACAGCTGGAGGAGGACTCCTCTCCCTTCCTGCAGCCGTGGGTGCACATCCCGGGTGAGAATTAAGGCTTGGTGGGCACGTGAAATTTTGTCTTCTACAGGGAGGAGACGGTTCACACACCAAATCTTACTCTCTGTTGCAGCGGGATAAATGCAGAATGAATCTGACGTAGCTGAACTGGAGATCACTGTGTCCGGACACAGCATTTGGCCCATGGGCAAGATGTGACTGAGGGATGGATGCCCTTACTGAGCTGCCAGAGGAAAAAGATAGGAGAGGGAGGCATGCCAGCCTCTCAGCTCATGCTCCTCTCTTCTTTCTCATCTTAAAACCAGGGATTCACTCTACAGGGTGGGTATCAGGGTAATTAGTTAATGTGTATAGGGCACCGTGTACCTTAAGCCTCGCATATCAGGAGTACATGTGGAATAGAATAGTGCATTTCATCAAATGCCAATTTAGTATTTTCTTCCTCTTGAATGTTCCTTTCACTTGTTACCATGGAGGTGATAGGTGACCATTTGTAGTTGTTTTTTCCATGGAAAATGAAGTTTTTGAATAAAAGCCAGTGATCAAATTAAATAGGGCCAAAGATATGGCAGAGGTGAAATTCAAAAGACAATACGTAATAATTGGTTTTAAAGCAGGAGCCAGATTAATCATATGGTCAGGAACAAAGAGAAAAATTCCTGAAAGCCTGTTGAGTTTTCCTTTGGAGTTTTTTTTTTTCAGAAAGGTAAAAGCACAAAAATGTTTTTTTTAACTGTTCCTGCTGTGAAGTACATCATTCTCTTGGGATGTGAAAACAAGGGGTAGTTCTGTGCCAGAAGGACGAGGAATGGGAGACCAAACATATTTTTATTTGATATAAATTGGTTTGGACTGTGCTTTCATTGAATCCTTCTGGAAGTTTGTGGCGCGCAGTGGATAAGCTCTGCTCAGCCACGCTCCTTGGTGAGCAGAGGAGACGGGAGCAGCAGAGACGGGGTGTGCCGGGGGCTCGGTGCGAGTGTGCCCGGGAGCCGCCGTGTGTGGTTGGGTCAGCAGCGAGAAAAGGTTTTCTGGGTAGAGTTTGGTAGGTGTGAGCTCTCTGTCTATCCCTTCTCTTTCTGTCCAGCATGTGGGCATGCACATTAATTTGATTAAAAAAATCATAATCTTCTGCAGTGGCAGAAGAGCAATAGGGGCAGGTCTGGGCTGTTCTGGAGGTGGCTGCTGGCAGGTCCAAGCAGGGATGAGTGTGTGTGGTCGATAAACACACGTGGCTGCAGGTGTGTGCGAAGGCAGAGAGATATCGAGCTGGATGTTAAACACCGAGGAAGACTCCTGGACCTGTCTATCTGAATCCCGATTCTGGCACAAAATAAAGAGCGAATCGGCTCTGAGCCACCGCCTCGCACAGACACACATACGAGCACTGAGACTGCCTTAAAGTTCCCGTCTCGCTGATTCACTTCAGACGCTGCATGCTCGAACCCCGCTTTTGGGCTGTATTCATGCTAATGTTGACAGTTTTTTCCTCCTTTGTTACATTGTGCAAACCAAATAGAAAGTGAGGTGAGCTTGTCTGAGCAGATGAAAGATGGCAAGAAATTGGCGCTTGGGGACCAGTGTCTTGGTGACATCGACTCTGCAGTCCTTTTTTTCTCTCTCTCCCTGGCTTCCCCTCTCCCTCTCATTCTCTCTGAAATGGTCTGTGCCTCCAGTAATTTACATAATACTCTTCTGACACCTTTACTTTAGTCATCAATCACGGTACCTTCTCTCAGTCTATCTTTTGTCTGAGCATGTCTCTTCTTTATCAGGCCATGCACAAAAGATTAATTTCACAGTTTTTCTCCCTTCTTTCTTTCCTTGCAAGATACAAAGCTCATGAAATGACAGAAGCAAGATAATGAAAACAACAATGCAAGCAATTTTTTTTTTTGTTCTTGCTGGTTGGATCTCAAGATACTTTTTTTAACCTCATTGTGTGCCATCTGTCTTAGAAAAGGTCTGCTCTGTATTTTTTAATACAATTCTGATGCTGTTCTCAAGACTACCTGGGAAAAAAAAAATACATATTTTAATCAGGCCATAGGCACTGATCTTAAAAAAAAAAAAAAAAGAAGAAGAATTTGCTGAACAATTAAAGCGAGGGGTCCATTTCTAATGGTGGCATGGGCTACTGCACAGTGCCCATGCCCCAATTAATATTAATGATCTCTTGTGCATAGCAAATTTATGGCATTTGATTGACTCACACAACTACACTTCAAGCTGTCATGTAAAGTGAAATATATGGGCACCATTGCCTAATTTGCATATGCATATGTTCTTAATATTAATTAGTCTAATGGATCTAAGGATCTGGAGATAATTTGAGTACTGGGAGAAGTGAAGCAAACAAACAAAACAAAACTCGCTGAAAAGTGCTGTGGTATGGGTTGGTCCTACAGTCAAATAACTCTCCCAAAACGCAAAATAATCAGCATGGATTTCTCCTCCTTCCCCGTGTTTCTCCCAGGACTGGCTGAATTAAAATCTTATCCCGTATAATGCATTGTTTTGGCTCTGACCCTGACACTTTTTAATTTGAAATATTTAACATGCCAAATAGATTACAGAATTACATACAGACGAGTTTGAGTGCAGGCTTATGGGTGCAGGTCGGGGCTATGAGATTTGCAGCCCTGTGAGGGGGTATTTCCCAATACACCTGTGTAATTCTCATTAATATTAATGGGAACCATGTGAGTTTATTGGGGGGAACTTTGTCTCCCCAGCTTAGCTTTGTGCTTGCATTGCCTGGGAACGATGGTGCAGATTTCCAGAGGAAACAGCCACTTTTGACCATCAGGCATTGGTCTTCCAAAGTTAGTGAAAATTCACTAGTTTTTCCGGTACTCCAGGGAGTGAGAGGTGCCAGAGCATGAAAGCAAGGAGGCATCAGGGTAATCTTTTCTGTTTGACTTTTGTTGTGCGTGGGGTTGGCTTGTGGGAGGGCTGATGTCCTAACCCTGGATGCACCCCTAGGTCTATACAACTCTCCTCTGTGCTCACCAACTTTAAATTTTCCCCAGGTCTGGCACAGTGAGTAGAACCCAAGTGAGTGGACAGGGCAGGCTTCCCATCAGTGTATGGGATCTCTGACTTCATGTGCCCGCATTCATTATTAGCGCTGGTCATTTAATATGCACGGTGATGAGCCCATAACAAATCACCTCTTGTAAACTGTGCCCAGTTCTTTCTTACACGTTCAGTGAGAGGAATTAGTGGAGTTCACCCTCTTGGATGTTGAAACTATCCTACAAACCAGCACGTGGCTTCTACCTGTCAAACTCCCTCTCCTGCCATAAGTGAGTCATTTCACTGATTCTGCAGATTTAGTACATTCGCTACACAACTGGTGGTGCCTGCTGCACCGCAGTGCAAGCTGCTCCCAGCACACTTGTGCTGAGCACAACGTTGTTGAGTTCAGGAGAGGGAGACAGGTGCCTTTTTGTGGGTACAGCAAGACCTGCCCAGATGCCTTAGTGTTACAACGCTTTGTGCAAGCTGAGGAGCACATTTGGATGATGGTGAAAAGGAGGTTGTAGTGGGGTCTTGCGCACAAAGTCCTTCCAGGACCGTGAAGTGCTGGAGGAATTTAGCAAGGGAATGGAGGGATGCTCTCGTGCCCTTGCAAATGGACAAAAAAGCAGGAGGAGGTGACTATCGCCCTGTGCACTTGTGCAGTGTGATGATCCTGATGGAAAAGGAGAGTAGGCTCAGCCCTCCGGCACTCCCCAGCCTGCTGGGACCGCTCTGGGAGAGACGGTGGCTTTGGACATCCCTGTGCAGCATTCCACATGAAGGGAGGTGGGAAGGGTGTGAGGGATGTGTCTGTGAGTCCGGCTGTGGCTCTCTTGCAGCCCAAGCTGGTGGCTGTGAGGCTGTTTGTGTGCCGATGGGGAGGTGGGAGAGGAGTGACGGCACATACGGCATCACTGCCACCGAGGGAGTTTCTGCCTGGGCAGTTTCAGCGAAGCTTGGGCAGCCAGCCGAGGAGCTGGGACTGCTGCTACAGCACAACCCCTGCCTAGGCAATCTGCAGGGAGCAAAGCTCCACTTACAGCATGGAGGGATGAAAATCCCGAAGGCCGGACCATAACAGAGGCTCCCCCAAGACACGGGTTTTTTGGAGCTGGGAAACTGGTTAATGCCATTGCCAGCCTCAGGGGGACCTGGGGGCCTTAGCCCTGGCTCCAGCACCTGAATCGCCTGGGTTGTTTCGTGTAACAAAGAAAACACCTCACAGGGCTTCAGCCCATTTCCAACCTGTAAAGCTGCAATGAATCTGCAAGTTGCTGATTGCCTTTATGAGGTGCTAAGCAGCGATGGCTGCCTGATACCAGGGAGGAGAGTGTCGGCTCTTGGCCGGATCAGGTCTACAGTGAGTTGTTCTATAGAAAAAAAAATGACTTTCCTGTACGAAGGCATCACTTATATACTGAATATATATAACAAAACCTGGAAAGCCTCTAGTCACTCATTTTAGCTGCTAAAATGCCTTTAGGCCAACATTCCATGAAAGGGGTTATGGACATGTCATATGGGGGTCATCAGTGAAAAATATACCCAACTTTTGTTATTCTTAAGTCTAAATCAAAAACCTCTTTTCACAATCCACTAAGGGACGATTTACTAGAGAGTAGAATGTGGTATCAATTATTTCTGTGGGCATCCTTTTTGTTATAAGAAGCAAAGAGGATTGCTTGAGAGTCAATAGCATGACTCCATCTCAGATTACTAAATAATGAAATGCTAAACTTGGCCTAGAGTAAGGACTATTGCTGTCTCAAAGGGACCAGAGGCTTCAATTAAATCAGAGGACAGTGTTCAATGAATGAGAAAAGGATGCTTAAGGTACGATGACATATTACCGGATTTTACATTTAATTGCAGTGCTTTGTTCTTTTAATAAAAGCACAAGAGCAGTGGATCTCCATTATGGTCATCTGGTGGCATTGTTCACTGTGGACAGTTTATTGTAATTTATTGGCTATGTTTAATCCCTCTATTTTTCATATAAATGAATTCTGTCTGCTTTATTTTATGAATTTTCTTTGCTTTAAAAAAAGTAGCACCTAATAGTTATTTATACACAGAAGAGCTTTTCTGCTGAAATACTCAATGGCGCAAGAAAGAAACAACCCAGCCTAGTATGAAACTGGAACGAAGGGAAGTGGTTCTGCTCCAAGGTGTGCAATTCTGCGTCGCCCAAGCAGGTATTACCACTTGCAGAGCAACGTGGCTGCACGGGGGCAGCATCTCGCACGCGCTGTACAACTTCGGGGGTTTTGAAAGGCTGCGAGCTCCCAAGACCTTGGCATGAGAAGTTAAGCAAAAGACAGGGAGCTAGGGTCCTGACCTGCCCCCCACTAAATGTCCTCATTTGTTTTGTGGGGCTCTGCGCTGCTGAGCTTTCCCGTGCTTGGGCCGTGTCGGAACTCACTGTGGGCACTGGGGCCTGTGCGTGGAGCGGCTTTCTGGATTTCTGGTCCAGGAGAAATCGGTTTAAAACCCCCCTGCCCCCAGAGGTGGGTTTCGGTCTGTCTGCTCGGTGCCCTGGGCTAACGTACAACACATGGCCGTAGTTTAGTTGGGAAACCACAGGAGCATGTGTATGTGATTATACATGTGTGTGTGTACACATGCATGCATGTATAGATATATTTATAGTTTTGTGTTCGCATATATAGTTAGTTATACATATTTATTTTTAAATGTAAATTTATAAGTGCTTTTAAGTGGTTGTCAGGCAAATACCACCTTTTAGACATTTTTGCTGCGACCCATCATTGCTGTGACTTATCTTATCTGATCGCGCCAATCGTATCCCATTGTATAAATGATGAAATCGTCAGTGATTTAACTAACGTAACCTGATGCATCACGGCAACACTGCGGTTACTGTCAGCTTGGGAAGGGAGAAGTTGAGAGACCTGAAAAACTCAGATTCTCGTCTATATTTTTAGAGGGCGGTTTGGTTGGTTGGTGGTTTTTTTCTTATTATTTTTTTCTTTCCATTACAAAGTCCTTGTGCAGGAGAGGGACTCTGAAATGCAGCTGAAATACTGTGTGCATCAAGCCCAGGCAGGGGAGACAGCCCCTCTTCAGCCCTGGACGGCGCGTGTGTGGTTTTTGGGCAAGATCCTCCCTGAGACAGGGTCACAGCGAGCGGCTCACATTCCTGTTTAAACAGGTTGGGTGTCTGTCTTTCGTTTCTGCCGTGTTTCAGCTCGCCTCATGTCAGAGCCTGTCTCTGGAAACGTGGCAGTTCAGCGAGGACAGTGGAATGAGACGACTCTCAGAAGTAATGACACAAAACAAATGGCAACCAGTCCTGCTACGTCTGAGGTTTCTAACCGGGGCAGTTTCTGGGCCCAGGGGAAAGTTGTGAACTGCATTGTCTACTGGGGAGAAATTTCTCCATGGTTTTATCTGGAGGTTTTTTTTGGTGGGTTTCTTTTGAATGAGCATTCAGTGCTTTTAACAGCCTGCAGTATCTAATTTTTATAACACCATTTAGCCATGTGACAACATCAGAGTAATGAATTCAGGAAGTGTGCGGCGAGGATCGTCTGTGCAAGAGGGTACAGGCAGTACTTAACTCCCTATCGATCACAGCGAACAGCTGATAAACAAGTGAATGCCTCCGGACCAACCCGAAAAGGTGCCGCAGGTCCCAGACATGTGATTGTTTGGGTGTAGGATTGGGACTTATAATCTGCAATCGCAGCCTTTCAGTGCCTGGAAATTGCTTTTGCTCTTACTGGGGCATTTCTGTTGAAGGGTGACGGTGTCAGAGAGCTCCCTCCCGGGTGGCTGTACCTGCAGGGCCGGGCTGTGTCCAGCTGTAGGACCAAGCAGGATGCCCAAGCACCACTTGTGCACGTGGCTGATGCCACGTGGTACATGCCAGCCCCCTTGGCATGAAGTCTTGCGCTGCACGGGGGAGAATTATAGCTGTGAACTGGGCAGTCACTTCTCCAAACTCACTGTGTTTGTCATAGCTGCTTCTTCCAGGGGCTAATGCAATGTGACTCTGCCGTATGCATATTTGTAAATTACCATATGATGAATACGGGGCTGTGCTACGGTAAAGCCTTCCTCTTGACAAAGTGCTGTGCCTATTCCCAGTTCTCCCTGGCCTCTGTTTTTGTTAATTTTACACTGAAGGATCAACATGCCCAGGATGCACGCGTGCATCCATCTCTCTCCCTCTCAAAGGAAATTAGTGCTTTCCTGTCACCGCAGGTGATATGAGAAGGGGAGGAAGTACACAAACTGATTTATCTGGAGCTGTCAGCTGTTTTGAGGATGTTGACTACTAAGGGTGTCAGCTCCTCCTCAGTAGTTGGCTGACTCTGAAGAAGACCCCATTCCTCATTAAAAGAGCACTGAGCTGCACTTGAAAGTGACTTTCCCACTTGTTCTCCTCTCACAAACATCACAATAACAGATTCGCTGTTTAAAGTGGCATGATCTTCATGCCAGGCCCAGGCAGCTTTGTAAAATACACCTCTGCAGCACTTGGTAGCATCGGTACCATCCATGCAAAATTCATTTGAGGTATAAACTAGAGAGTATCATCACTGATGACAGTTATAGCAAATCAGCACTCTGTGTACAGTTTCATCCTTTATTCACATTATGTATCATAATAAACGTCGTCCTAGCAACACAGTTTGGTGAGAGTCAAACACGATATCCCACAATGCCTTGCCACGGATGGATGTGAGAAATCGCGGCTGTAAGAGCCCGGTACAGCCTGAAAAGGAATCAACGCTTCCTACCATCATTTTAGAGGACTCTTTCCTCCTCCCACCACAGCCTTGGGAGAGACGCAGGGAGGGAGCCTGCGTGAACTGCACGCCGATCTGCACAGGAGCAAAGGGGACTGTTAGCAGCACTGGGAACTGGATCAAAATGTGTCAAGACTCAAAACTGGAAGGCTTGAGGAAGAAGAGGAGGGACTATTGCGTGCGTAAATTGAGTAATATTGGGGAAGAAATATTACTCGGATACAAGAGTATATCTTTTAATAACTGCATAGTGAAAAAGCCCTACCAAGGTATTGAAAGTGGAAAGAAAAGGAAATCTTAATTTAAAATATATGTCTTTGGTATAGAATTCAACTCAGACCTGAGAGAGATGTTTCCTGAGAGGAGTCGGGTGTGATTCATATAACATTTTGCCAGCCCCTGGGGAATGTCATCTCCTTCTGATGTCTCCATTTGCAGGAAAGGCTTCATTGCAGGTACAGCACCAGGCTCCCACACCAAAAGGGCTGAGTTCACTTTCAGTCCCTGACACGTGCTTGCTCTGTGGGATATGGCAGCCCATTTTCTCTAATCTTTGCCCTGAGACCTGCTAAAGTATATGCTTTTCCTTATCCCTGGTCATGATAGCCCTTGCTCACGTGCTCCGCGTTAGGGAGGAGCTGCTGCCTCCCCAGGGTGCTGGTCAGTTCCTTAACACTGAACTCCTCAGGGGAGGCCAGCGGGATACTGTCCCCTGTCTGTAATGCAAATTACATGTTTCCACTGTTGGAAAAACTATGAGAAGTGAGGCTCCGGCTCCTACCTGAGGTGCATCATCTGATAGGAGCGAGCAGAGATCATGCTCGTCAATTCTTGTGCGCGGAACAAAGCTTTTCCAGGATGAAGCACGTTTTTCAAAAGACCCTGATTTTTTTTTTTTCCCCCTCCTCCTCCTATTTTGAACAAAATTGTAACTTGATGTCTCTCTGAGATGGAAATATCTTAATCAATAGGCTGCTAGAAATGAGGAAACATCTTGGAAAATCATCCGAAATGTTGCTAAGATGCACCCAATTTCTGAATGAGCATGGAGCCACTTTCACAGCAAACCTGATCCAGTGTGTAGTTCTCTAGTTCAGAAGTAACAGAGCCAGTGAGATGCAAATGCCAGAGGAGATAAAGTCAACCCTTCCCTGCACAAATCCCTTGGGAGAGGAGGTAACACAGATATCACAGGAGTTTAACCTTTACACGAAGCAAAGTGTAGTACCAGGCAACGGCTTGAAACTAACGTTAAAGTCTGAACCTCGGTCCAGAACAGAGCCCTTCCACCTGTGGGGAGGTTTACGTCTTGCCAAGGGATGCCATGAAATAGGACCATCTGTTATCCTCAAAGTTTGTATCTGGGTCCACAAGCAAAATACATACAAGTCTGAATCCAGAGATGGGTTTTGGGCTCAACTCTGCATAGTTCATTGTTGTGGAGCAGCCCTGTAAACCAAAATAATTTATCTTGTTTTTTAAAGTGCATGCAGGTTTTGGTGTTACAGCTGAAAGGACAGTTGGGGTCCTGTGGGTGGGAACTCAGAGAAACACCGAGAAAAAGCTGTTATGGTTATTAATCAGAATTTTGTATACTTTTCAATTTGCTTCTCCAGGATTGATTCCACTGCACAACAATTAAAAAGAAACCCCGTGCTGACTGCGGTGCCCCCCCGCCCATGGAGCGGTGCCTGGCTGATCCCATTGTCTGCACCCTGAATGCTGAGCCTACAGTTAATAATTAGTTAGCAGCGCTTAAATGAAATCGCACAACCGATTCTCTGGTACACTGGCAGAGGCGGTGGCTGAGCCAGCCAGGACTTTGTCATCTTGGCAGGGAGAAGGAGTGCTCGCTGCCATCCTGCAGCCAAAGTGCCATGCAGGGGAGCTGGCGCTGCTGGGGCAGCATGGCTGGCAGCAGGCTGAGCCTGGCAAAGAGCTGCGGGCAGGAGGGGAAGGGAACGTTTTTGCCATCTTCTGGGGGAAAAAAAAGGAAAAGGGACTCTTTTTTGGTAGGAAGGTTTCCTAAAGATGTCTCTCAGGTTCATATTTATTGTTTATTGCCCGTAAAACTGTGTTTCTATGCTTCACAAAGCCATCATTTCGATGTAGTCTACCTAGCCTGAAATGATAAATGAAAGCAATGAAGGGAGAGGAAGGGTGTTCTGGTGATTAAAACTCTGGATTTGACTTGAGAAAGTAGGTTTCAGCTCCATCTCTGCCACCAACTTTGAGCTGACTTTTGACCAATCGTTTAATCTCTTTGGGTTTATGTGAGCTAGGGAGAACAGTGATTTCTCCCTTTTTTTGGTGTTTTTTCTTTTTTTTGCCTTGGCTGTCCAAGTCTTCCTGCTGGGGATCCTTTTTACTATGTCAAGTGTGCCCAAAATGGGATGGCACTGTAATGTAACCCCTATTCCCAGTATTTTATCTATGCATTCATGGATATACAGAGGGAAAGTAGCATAGTAATTAGAAAGGATGTGAATGATGAGAGTGTGAATGGTGGTGAATGCTCAACCTCAGAGAAATCCTTTTCTGACTGGAGCAGGTTTATTTCCCTCCGTGGTGACTGAAATTAATATGGGCTTTTATTTTATGGAGGTACTTATAAACTGGAGGAAGTGTGATGGCCTCTAGATGTAAAAGGTCATAACAGATGATCTAATAGTCCTTTTTACCCTTAAAGCTATGAAGGAAAATGAGGGCTTTTAAAAATTACTCTTTTACCACGGTTAGACAGAAAATGGAAAGATGGGATGGCAAAGCTAAACGCCAAACTCAGAGACTACCTGTCCCTGTCCCTTTGCGCACTCCTGTGCCACTAGGTTTCCACCTGGGCCACATGTCCCAGAGGGTCTCTGAGCCACCTCTCTGGAGGGTGCCTGAAAGGCAAACAAAAAAAGCCTATTGTCAGGAGGCTTTAATTCACTGTTACAGGTGATCACCTCTCCGTTGGAAGTGTAAGGGTCCATAAATTAAGAAATGGTTGAAAACTTTTGCTATGGTCTTTGCCAGCAGTTAAAGACAGCTCACTTCAGCCACATTTGTGTGCCCAGCTTGATTTCCCACACCTGTTCCTACTTCTGAACTTCTTGCCACCATTGTCAAACCAGCCTGTGGCCCTCTTATAATTTTCTCTTTTTCTTCTTACCCTACAATTAAATATCCCTAAAGTGACACATACATACAGCCCTTAATATACAGCACCATTGCATACCAGATACACAAGTGCACCTTGGTATGAGTACTTTGTGGACAAAGGAACATAATCACTCATCAGTGCTATTGTTTTTGCTGCATGTGTGTGGTCTGGATCAAGGGCTCGGTGTGCATTTGGCAGAGGAGTGATTCCCTTATGGGTCTGGAGGTACTACTCCAACCAGGAGCCCTCTTTGGCCACTTCCCTTAGCATCTCCAACCAGACCCAGGCAGGGAAGGAGATCCCGTGAGCAACCCACAACTGCCTGCGATATTGCGTTGTGGACATCCTCCCTTTGCAAAGGTGACGTTACAGTCCCAGCACAACTCTGCATCACCGTAGTGTTGTCAGGATGGACGTGCATGGAGAGGGACCTCTCCCCTCCCCAGCCCTGGCTAGGTAGCATGTTAGGGACTTCCCAAACCAGAGGCTGCACCGGATTGTGGTGCTTGGCAGTGTAGACCTCTATTGTGAATTTGTCTAATCGCATTTCAAATCCATTTATATTCCTGGCCTCTGCAACATGCTGTGCAGTAAGTTGCATAATTTAGTTATTCTTTGTAAAAGTGTTTCTTATGGGCTATTTTAAACCCGCTGCCTCGTAATTGGCTGCACCCTAGTTCTTATGCTGTGAGAAATAATGACTAATTCTTTTCTATTTGCTTTCCCTATACTGTTCATAATTTTATAGACTTTATTGTGTGTTCTCTGATTTTCCTCTATCATTTTGTAGCTTGAAGGGCTACATTTTTTACAGAAGTCAGCACAATGGGAGATAAGTAGAGGATTTGGTGGGTTATTGCAGATCCTGAAATGCAGAAGAAAAATTGATCATCAACTGAACTAAAAATGAAATTTTAGACTTTTTCTGATAAAAAAAGTAAAGTTAAAAAACCCTCAAACTTTAAAAGGCCAGTTTGACATTCAACATTGGTTTCAGAGTTTCATTTCAATGTTGAACCCTTTTGTTTTTATGCAAGCTGACAATTAAAGAATATCAAAGTCCAAGAGATTTCATACGAAAGGCTTGAGACATTTCTGTTTTGAGAGCTGCAAAATGTTTGGATACTTCTCTGAAATTTTCCTCCTCAACCTGTCCATTCAGTCAAATAAAAATCTAAGCTATCAGCAAATCTGCAGATTTTTCACCCAAAAGTCTTGTTTTTACCCAGTTATGAAGAGAAGCTGGCTTGAAAAATTTCATCTAAAACACACATTTTTGACCCCGTATAAAAACTCTCCCAACACGAGTCTGTCAAAGATCTCGCACCAAACAGATTTCCCATGGATTTCATTTTATGTTCACTAAACACTCCACAAAACAAAGCCCATCCAGAAACGTGAATCCGAGGGCTATTTAACACTGTAGATTTTCCCCTTGTATAACAATTATGTAAACACGCACGCTAATTGACATCGGATGCGACACTGCGAATATGTGAATGGTGTTCAATAGCCATCATAATTTCTCATTTTACTGCTTTTGGTCGCGTAGGCTAGTAGTTGCACGTAGCAGGACAGAATACAAAACCCACGGCATACTAGCACCAAACTACCTGAAGATTATTGCTTTTCCCTGCTGGCAAAGTATGCCTGGATTTTTCTCACCTTTTCAAGCTCAGGTCTTTGTTTCTTTATTTATGTTTTATAAAAGGAAGACACTAATTAATCTCTTTCCCAAAAAAATGCAGCCATATGCTTGTTCCTACCTGAATTTTGCTGCAGGTGAATTCATCACTGCAGTGGTTTTGAGTCCTTGGAAGAAAATGGGAATGGGTCTGCCTGCTCCTGATGTCTGCTGGAGCTGGATTGTCTGGCTGTCCTGAGGTCCTTTTGGGAAGCAAAGAGGGGAAAACCTGTTAGTGGGTGGTTTGCACCTGGTGTGGCAGTCGGACCCATGGGTGCCAGGAAGATTTCTTCTCTGCAGTACAGATACTGTTGAGGATAGTTTTTTGGTTGACCATGATGGCACGTGTTGGTTCTAGCAAATATAAGCAAGCTTTTGTTTCCTTCCCATCATTGCGGTGTTGGATTCAGTCTTAGTCTTTGTATTAAGAATCTGCCTAAAACCTGATTTTTAGTCATAAATGGGGGAATTTATTCAAAAAGTCATTCAAAACAGATATATAGACTTTGCTGAAATATGCAATATCCAGTAGGAAATGCCCTATATCGTATGCTGGGTTTATTTAGAATGGATTTAGTAAGATCAAGACACATTTTAATATACAAATTATGTTTGTTTTTAAACTACAGTATTCTATTTGGACACAGCCTGCTTCCATTTTTTTAACCATTAATCTTGCTTTTTGCCCCTAATCCTTTCTTTGCTACAATGAGCTTTCACTATGAGTGTGTGGGGAGGGAAAGCCCTATTAGATTATAACATTTTATGAGTTGTCAATGATATAATGACATTAGCCACCTGACTGAGAAGTAAAAACCTTTGTGGTGTCACATAACAGGTTAGAATGGGCTGGTAAGCCCTTGTGAAATAAACAAGGTAAAAAAAAAAAATCCTCCAAAATGTATATTTAAATGGGTGGCTATAACCCCTCCCTGCTTATTAGACCACTGAAGGCACATTAAATATTTTGTACATATATCTCTTTCTGTCTCTATAAAATAGGTAGAGATAGGCACACACACATACGTACATACATACACACATACATAGACACACAAGTCTCTCAAAATCAGAAAGGTCTCAAATTTAATTGGAATGGAAAATGCTAACTAATTGGCATCCAAATTTGATTTGCTGTAGAAACCTCATATTTGTTTGAAACACAACACTGTGTCTTGGAACACAAGCCCAGTCCTTCAAAAATCATACACGAGAACTGTGGAAGAATCAATTAAAGTTGATTTGGCAGATCTGCTTTTGACAAATATAAAGAAATCTCTGATTAGGCTGAGAAGAAAAGAATCCCTCTTTCGTGCTCTCTCTATTCTCTCCCTCTTTAAAGGCAGTAGATGTCAGAAGGGGGTGGGTAGTGATATGCAAAACATGGCCTCCATAACCAAAGTAGCCTGCAAAATTAGGTGTCAGCATGCAAAGCTTATTGATGTATGAATGCGGAAAATGAAAGCCGGCAGTAGACAGACGGGGCTAAAGGTGAGACAGCCACAGTGAAAGCAGCTGTACATCTACGTCAAGGTGTTGCTATATGAGCCTGCTTTTTTCTGGAGGGCCACAGCCTAACAAGCTGTGCCTGGCCATAAAATGATGAAACAATACAATGTAGGCACACACTGTGTGAATACCAAATAAATTGACTCGGACCCCCCCACACCCCTTCAAAGTAGGCCTGTGTATTCATTAATAAATTCATATTCTGAGTTTTCAATAAAAGAAGAAAATGCAGTGTAAACTGGAGTTACTTAGTGACACCCAGCTCATTGCTTTTTATTGTTGCTCGCAGCTACGAAGCCTTCGCTGTGCACTAGTAGAATTTATTACTGTCTGTCTTTGTGGCAAGTTGGCGAAGTGAGCCTTTTGAAGAAAATTGACCCACACTTCATGAATATGATGAAAAATGCCAATAACACTACAAAGACAAAGCTCTTGACATTAGTGTGCAAAGAACTAAGAGACAGTAATGAAAATATTGCAATTACAAATCATATCCCTCCTCCCCGGCCGAGGGGCGCGGGCATTCAGGGGCCGCTGGGGAGCCCCGAGACCCTGCTGGATGTGGGATGGGCTGAAGAGCTGGCGGGGGGGGACGGGCACTGTTTCACTGCCTGGCCCCCTCCCCATCCTCTGGGCTTTGAAGGAGGAAAGGGGTTAGAAGAGGAAAGCAAGTGAAGTGCTTAATCCAACAAGGATTTCCCTCCTAGAAGGTTGCCCCTTCTTCTCTCTGAGTCTGCGCATAGAGGGAGAGTGGTCTTGTTGCTAAGGCACAAGATTGGGAGCCGTGGGGTCCAGCTTGCGCTTGCCCTTCTGCCATACTCTTCCTATAAGCTTCTGGACACAAATCACTGTAAGATTCTGTGCCTTGATTTCCCCCTCTGTAAAACAGGTTTTTTTCCTTCTATGCTTTATGAATGTAGCCTACTTTGACTGGCATCTCCTCTGAGCTACCTCGTTCTGCTTGCGTGCATGCACCCCTTCACTCTTTCGGTATTGCAATAATAGTGGTAGGTTAAAAATTAGCATTTGCAAGCAGGAAGGTTTGTTTCACAGGCTCTGTCCCAGTGAAGTGAAAGAAAAAACAAGAAGCAATGTGACATGCAAAAGTTCTCCATTTAATTCTTGCCCTGGTGATAAGCAAGTGGATCATTGAAAATATATAAGGAACAAATAGGGCAGGCTTTTTTTTTTTTTCCAACAGCTGATGGAGCACTAAAACAAAGCAACTTCAAGACAAGAAATGTGAAGTCTAAGAGAAACTGAGCTAAAAAAAAATAAATATTAAAACCAGCAATGAAAGGTTATTTAGCCCCGTGTTGAACATTTGCCACTTTCTGAACTTATTATGTATCAATCAAATTTTCCATCACCAAGATAAACTGTAAGTGCCAGGCGCTTTGTTTATGCACTCTGCTCTTATATTTATTGTGGAGAGACCTGCTAAAAATCAAATGAAAAGCAAGCATGCTCTCTACTAAATTTGTATGTGACAGTCATAGGTATATCTTGCCACATTGGAATGCTGGTGCCAGAACAAATCAGTTCAGCTTTGCCGTTCTTATGCTCTTATGCTCCTCTTTCCGTTTGTAGGAGGTGACACTTGTAAATTAAGGCAAACCATGACTGTTTTCCTCTGTGACACGTGGCCACTGATGAGATAATCATGAAGTCAACCAGAGCAATTCTGCAGGTCTGTATGAACTGATGGGCACCCAAATACAGTCTGCCTGGGAACTGCACTTCGATCTGACTCCATCAGACCTGTGCCACTGGTGGATCCAGGCTGCCTTGGGAACATGTGGGGCTTCAGACATGCAGACACTCCGTTGGTCCTCATGCAAGGCCCTTTTGCTTTGGATATCGAACATTGCAATGTGCACAAGTTGTCTGCTGCATTTGCTCGTGTCCTTGCATCACTCATTTCGAGGCACACAAGGGCCTCTTGGGATTGCTATTAGTCGTCTGCAGAGCATGGCAGTGGAGCGAGGACTAAGCCCTTATCTTCAAAACTAGCTGTTTTGTTGCCGGCCTGTCAGATGAGATTTCTCCCGATTGCTCAGATGTCATCAGTGAGGCCATGGCAAGACCCCAATGACTGTTTCTGGCCATGGAATTGAACAGAGTAGAAGCCAACCAATTAAACCATCTCACAATGGTTAATTGTTAGAGGAGTTAAATCAGTGATGATTCCTGAGTCTGCTCTTCCTAGATGCATTTCTGCTGCTTAATGGACAGAAATGGAGATGTGCCCCAGTCTCTCTCCCTTCTCTTTCCCCATGCTTTCACCATCATTTCTATGGAAATGACACCCACAGGATGGGAAACACGACAGGTTTTGGTATGTCTACACCTTTCGTGTATGCTATGTGGTATGAAGATCCAGATATAGCCCTGAAGCACTCAGACCTCTGAATGCATGTCAGGGTATCTTCAGCATCTTGACCACCTCTTTTCTCATGGTGTGGTGTCATTTCTCTGTCCTGGTCGTGAGAAAGACCCACCACATCTGAAGAGTCAAAGTAAGTGGCTGTACCAGCGCTGCCAGGTCGCCGAATCCTTCCGTGGAGCATCCTCATTAGAGGCATCATGAACCCAATAGGAGGAAGTGACTCTGCTTTAGGAGATCTAAACTGGATGTGATAATGTTTTCCATGTTTTATAAATCACTTAAAGTTCTACAGTAAATTATGAGGAGAAAAGAGTTGGAAAAGAAAAGTGAGTAAAGAAGCATTCAAACAGCAGAAGCAGCTACTGTATTACAGGTGAAAAAATAGCCAAACAGACTGATTATGTCTGAACATCCATCCTTCCGAAGCAACTGCAGATTAGAAATCATTGCTTGCGTTATTTGGCTTTGAAAACAAGGCTGATGCAGAAGGCTCAAGAGGAAAATGTGAAACCCCCACATAGATCAGAATGATACTAGTATAAAGAACAAAAAAGGGGACAGAGCCAGAGAGAGTGAGCAGATTGCCCAGCTATAAAAAGCGGCGTTTAAATCCAGAGGAAAGTTTCATCAAAGGCTGGCTTAAGTGCAAAGGTTCAGACCTGACTAAGGAGCAGCTCATTTTTTGTTGCTCTGGAGCAAGACCTGTCTCCTACGATCTGAGCGAGCAAATGAATGTTGTTCTCTTGCTCAGCTGAATGAGTCTGGCCACAGATGGGGAATCTCACAAGTAAAGACGAAGCCATTAGATAACATATTGGAGTGACTCTACTGAGCAGGCATTCAGCCTGCTCAGTAAAAAAAGAGGAGAGGAAAAGAAAACACTGTGTAATTATACAGCTGCCCGGTTCTTCCTTCTCAATCCCTGTTTCTGTGGCCAACAATATTAGGCTTCTACACTTCTTTCCAGAGCATTTTGTGGCTCATCTGTCTAATGAGTGGTGTCCCATATACATTAAATAACCTTCCATAGGAAGCTGCAGGTTTCACGCTGGCAGACTAACGCCGGGGCGCTCCTTCCTGTTGCTGGAAATGCAGACCAGCCTTGTGGTGAGCCAGTCCCCAGGTCAAAAACATTTGCTCACCTTGTCCCTGTAGCTCGTAAAAAGTGCAAATAGATAACGGGACAATTTATTTGGCATAATTGATTATGGCTAATGATGACTGGAAATCCAATTGTGATACTGCTGGACTTATCTTTAAATACAAGGAGATACATTTTTCAGATCTTGGCATGTTTAGCATTTTGAGATGAACAATTTATCTACCTGGGTTCATTCTGCTGCTCCCAGAAGTGATTGTATATTAGCATGTCTCATGAAAATCATGCATGACATTACTCTTGCATCTATATATTGAAAAGAAATGAAACCGGGGCCGGATAAAAGCCGTTTGAAGTCAGTGGAAATGTCTCCCATCAACTTCAATATGAAGAGATGAACATAGAAATATAGGATTGGAAAGGACCTCCTGGATCACTGAGTCAGTCCTCTGCTGTCCCCTGCACTCCTTGATATAATCCCTTCTCCATCCGTTGTTTCTCTTTAGCCTGCCGATGGGCTGATGATGTGCGCAGCATATTGCTGAAAATGTTATCAATAATGAGATTTTTGCATTACAGGTAACCAATGGTTCCTGTGGGTTTGATTTGTCAGCTCTTACAGGCATGAACAATTCCCAGTACGTCATCTTAAAAATGCAGTTAGGTGAATGAATGCAGGTATCTGGAAGACTGAAAGGGGTACAGGACTATCTATATTCAGTCTGTGTGTTTGTCAAAACTCGGAATACTCACGGCACAGTTTCCAGTAAGTAGTGGATGAGATTCTTCAGTGATCCTTGTAGCAAACAGTGGGGACTGATCACAACAAAATTAAAGGGGCCCAGTTTAGTGGCAATATTTCTGGTCTTTAAAAGTGACAGGTAAAGGGGGCCCAGGTTCTTTGGATTATTTTTTTTTTTTCTGTGCAGTATTGTAAATACTGAAAATGAAAAGAAATTATTGAAAGGTACGACTAGGAAAATTTAATGCAATTTTATTCAATGCCAATTATTTAAAGAGAAGATAGTAGAGAGGGCTGGAAAGGGTTAAAATTAAAAGCTGTTTCTAAAGCCTGCAATAATAATACAATAGACTGGTGGTAGCCACAGGCAGAATTTACTGTCCTTGGTCTAGTGAACCAGTATTAACCCTTCAAGTGTCCTGGATGGCTCTGTGCACAGTGTCACTTTCTGCTCCAGTGTATGGATGTATGCTTTCTGTCAGATTGCTCAATTAATTATAATTGTCCTACCTTTAAAGGGATGGCCCTGGGCATACTAGGGGGTGTGGCCCTCATGGGGTTTTATTTCAAGCCATATCCTACTGTCTCCAACTCAGTCAATGAATCTTACTCATCAAAATTTAATGACACAAGTGTACCTTCTTTTTTTTATTTAAAAAAAAATTGTTCTTCTACACAGCTAGACAGGTGAATTGTCTTCCTGTTACATTTTGGAGACAGCAAAGCTGTTGCCTAACTCTGTGTGAGCATCTAGGGAACAGGTGGATAGACCCACCAAAAAATGTCAGCGGGTGCTACCTGCACATTTGAGAAATGGGCATTACAGACCTCTTGTTCTCCTCTGAGATGCGACAATAGGCGTCTCGCTACAGATTCATTACCGAACAGGTATTCATCAGCTTCAAAGCAGCTTTTACCAGCTGTGGAGCACACAGGAAGAAACTGGTTTTAAGGAAGGGCAGGAGAGACATCTCAAAGACTCTGCCTATTTTATTCTTTTAGTGCAACCTCTGCTGCTCTAAAAGCTACCAGTGACACATTTTGTGCTGTTCACACCTTGGTATACTCTTGGACAAGAACCACATCCTGTGTATTATTGATATTTTATGACAAAGTAAAGCAATTTTAAAACATCAGGCTGCCCATCTGCTATGAACTGCTTTTCACAATATTCAAAATATATGCGTTTCCCTTTCCTGTTTTCATATGAGTGAAATGCAGACCACAGTTAGGTTATGAGACTGGGGGCCAGGAATTTTTCTACTTTTAATCCTGTCTCTGACATTGATTCCTTCATTAGCCTTGGGCAAGTCATTTCACTTGGATATATTCGAATCACCACATCTATAAAATGGAGATGCAGTGAGGTGTCATGAAGATTTATTAGGCTATGTCTGCAGCATACTTTGAAGAAGTCAAACCGTATACACCTGTTAATGAATGGAATTTTAAAATATGAATGAAAACATTTTCTTGTTTCAGAAGCCCAAGTTCTGACTAAGTGTCCTACAGACCTGTGACTACCGCCGCAGTCAGCAGGTATGATTTTACACTCACTGTGTAAACTCATCAAAGAAAAATTAGCTGAACGTTAACATTATGGCAGTTGAATGCCAGACAGTTTCGCGGTCAGAAATGTGTTGTTACTGCTGGGCATCATGTTGTCCCTATGAAATGAAAAAAAGCAGATTTTGCAGTTAAAAAATTTCCAGGAGTCATTTGGAGAGTTGGTGCCCTGGGACTGCTAGATATAAAGAGAAATTACATTCCTGCATAATTTGATCACCATGGAGTAAAACCCAAGCCTTGCATAAGTGTTTGCTACCAGCCTCGATGACGCTGAGATCTCATCCAAGTTACTGGTAAGCTTTGGTAAGAGACTTGGAGGATTCGCTAGGACTTGGAGCCTTTCGTGCACCTGTGGCTTGGTCTGGTGAAGGTTAATAACCAGTGGAAGACTCTTTAGCATCTGGCCCATAGAGGAGCTTCTCAGATGAGCTGGTCCCATTCTGTATTGTCTGCGTTGGCTGTCCTAAACTTTTGGTCTCGGCAGAAAGGCATTAAACTGGATGTGTGGCCCTATCTGCCTCACCAGTCTGAGCCACACACCTGGGTGTGAGACGTAACACCTTTGGCACTGGCCAGAACTGAAACAAGCTGGTGCCAAACTCACATTGTCCTTACTCATGCCGGACTTTCTGCAGACAAGAATAAACCTCCTCCATGACTAATCTGTGCATGACTCACCAACTGTATCGTAACGCAAACCTCAAAGAGCTGTGGGAAACAACGGTGCACTGAGGCATGTTTTAAAGGAACACTGACCCCACTCAGCAGACAGCGAGGTTCACACAGAAACTCAGTGCAGGAGGCAGTTTCTGCAGAGATGGAGCAGCATGAGCACAGCATGGTCCCCAGCCCTCCTGCTGCCCCTCTGCTTGGCCGCTTCCCGGCCAGTCCCTGCGGCTGCCTGGTTATTATTACCAGTTTCCCAGCGTCTCTATCCAAAGATACTAAGTGCTTTCCCTCCTGTGACATGTCAGCAGTGATGCAGGGTTTTTGAGGAGACCTCATGAAGCAAAGTGGTGGTGGTACAGCTGGGAATGGGAGCAGGTGATACTGAGCACAGAGGAAGAGAGGAAGACAGCTGGGTTAGGGAACAGATGGGACTTGGGGTGCAGCAGAGTTACAAGGAGACAGAACAACAATAGGAAGGATGAGTCTCCTACAAGGGATAAAGTAACCCTAAAACGTCATGGTGCAATAATAAGATCAGGTTCATTTTAGTCACCCAAAGCAGTTTGAATTCAGCTCTTCCCTGTCCAGACACTGGTTTAATCACATATGAGTCAGAGCGTACACAGATGATGAGCATAGCTGTGCACTCACATGGCTTCATAGCACGCTGTCACTTACAGCATGGTGGAAAAAGCGACTGAGAGGACAATGTAAGGCCTAATGCTGCAGGGCATGACCAAGAGAACGATGTAAGGCCTAATGCTGCAGGGCATGGTGTGCTGTGCTTGGACCTGAACGAAAGCAGTAAGGAAAGATAACTGCGCTGAGATACAGCCACTCTTGTGTGAGCAGTGATGGTGATAGGCATTTTGCTTGGGAGAATTACGAAGGAGCATAACGCTCCCAGACACCTTGTGGAGGGACATTTAGCAGGGCTCCTTTCTCCTCTTTTGGGGAAGGTTCAGCACAAGGGTCTTCCTAACCAAGGGACAGAAGGAGCAGGAGCCTGGTCCTGCCCTCCAGCCAAGCACACCAAAGCATTGTACTGGAAGACTCTGCAACCATATCTGATTTACCTTCCAGGACACGATGGAGAAATTAGCCTTCAGTAGCTGAGGAAGGGGCTTATCTTTGAGAGTTACGTTCCTCTTCCAGGAGCAGTCTTCAACCTCTGCAGTCTAGCATACAATTTAACATACAGAGCTCAGCCATGGCTGTTTCCTATGTGGGCTGACAGCTTGCTTCTCCAGTCCTTGCTTAACTTGGTAGTCATAATTGAACCTATAATTTCTCCTAGCGTGTACTATTACAAAAAGGATGTTTAAAAAGTCAAGAATTTTCCTGCGTGGTCTAGTTGTAAGATGTTTTTAAAAGCCTATGCTCAGGCCTTGCTACCCTCTGAGCACAAAGCAGCTGGGAGTATTGCAGACGGAGCTTGCTTAGCCCTGGGGGAATGGGTAAAGAGGGTGTTTCCTGTGACTTGTTTGCAAACCCCCGTGGCTATTTTGAGGAGAGGCTCCTGGGATTTTATGCAGTCATGTATATCCCTTCTGACTTGGAAAGATGGATTCTGGCCAGGGTTTGGCTGAAAAAAAAGAAAGGAGGGGCCACATTCAAAGGATGAGTTTTGCTGGTTTTGAAATAAAATGCAGCTAATGAAATCACCATTTACCACCTCCTTGCAATGCTCTTCTGCCATACCTACATTAAATAAGGAAGCTATAGAATGAACGCAAATGTATGTGAGTTTATTGTGGGCCAAAGCAGTAGGTGCAGAGTGGTGGTAATATGAGAGTATCGGGCTCCAAAGTCACCTGGAAGTGCAGAGAAGATCAGACCAGGTCAAAGAGCGAGCCTTGGCAGCTATGGGCCTGCTCCGTGGAGCGTGGTGAGCCCCAGCCCGGCTTGCCAGCAGCGGGTGCAACTGCACTGCCCTTCGGTTCTGCACCCTGCCAATGAGGTGCCGGGTCCTTTTCCTGGGAGACCACAGCCTGTAAAGGAGGGAAATTGCACAAAAGTGGATGTTTCCACTTTCCTTACTATCCCACTGTACCCCAAGTTGCTGCTTGCTTGCTAGGCTTCAGAGTGTTGTTTTTTTTCTTTTATGAATTTGGTGGTGTCATTTTTACACTGGAAGCCTGTTTCACTCTGTTTCTGGCAAACCCCATTGGTTAGACTTGTTCTACCACATCATGATCTCTTTTTATAGCCTACATCTGTCAGGAAAACTTTGTCATTCATCATCTTCCTTTCCACTGTGTTCATTTTCAGCTAGGCACAAAAATGTCCTTGCCTTTCTAAAGCAGTGCAAAGCCTCCTGGCTTGGTGGTCAGAGTGGAAAGGATAGACGGTGCGTAGTCCTTACACCATGGCATGTAAGTAGTGTTCAGAAATGGGGAAGAGGAATTAAAAAAAGATCCTCAGCATACACAAAGTAGGCTGTGGGACTTCCACTCCCCTTCTCAGTGGCATCCCTTCAAGAGATTGCTGTCCCAGACAACTCCAAGTTTGCCTGTGCCTACTGCTAGCTCATTCTGGTCGAGAGGAGCTTTTCCCCAGGAGCAGTCCCGTGATTGCCACTTTCAGAGCTGCGTTCTTCCCCCCTTTTCCTATTACTTATCTTGTTATGGATGAGAACCATGTTTGTGCTAGCAACTATGTTTAAACATGGGACAGAACTGAAGTGCAGCTGTGTTTTGGTCACTGGGTTTCTATACCCACAGTGGAAGTGTTCCAGAAATATGTAATAATACATATAAAGTAGTTTAGTTGCTGTTCTGTTAACAAGGTGGCGTTATCCATGGTAGAATTCATGGATATTTGGCACAAGACCAAATGGAGGAGCAAAAGTCCCTCTGACCATGGTTTTGTTACGGTCTTTTAGTTGGACCATGTTGGACAAAAAGCTTTCTTGAAGTTCTTTGGAGAAAGTTCACGTGATTTTTCAGCAAACATGTTTGGGGTGAATCTGGGATGACTAGCAATTTGGGTATAAAGTTAAGGTTTTGCGTAATATCTGCTCAAAGTCATGTCGGCCTTCACACACAACTCAGAGGACCGATGGTTGTAGTTCCTCCTCGCTCAAAGAGCTGAAACCATTTCCTAGGCACAGAGCATCCTGACCATCTCTGTTTTCCTGCAACTTGGGCATAGATGGGCCAAGGTCAGTATTTAATATGTGAGCAACAGGTATGTTCCAGTTGTTCGCTGGAGATGGATTTGGATTCCTGATTTTAAGTACCCACTTTTGACATTTTTGTAGTCTTGTGAATGCCTTGAAAGTGATAAGCAAATTCCCTTTGGCCTTCGTGGAGTCTAGAGGAGAAACCCTGCTGAGTGAGTGGAAAGACAGATGCGAAAGTCAGCGCTCTGCTCTTTGCCACTGGCGTCTGTCTCCCTCCTCTGTATCTCACTTGTAGAGAGACAAATAAAAATTCAGGGACTTGTGCCACGCTTTCTTCATAATGCATGTGTACAAATATTTGCATGCAGCAGTGGTTCAAAGGAGCCTGAAGATACTATCTTAACTGTGGTGCTTTCCCAAACCATTGCTGTGCTTTGCCTTTGTGAATAAAGGCAGTAGTGTCTGCAGTCAGGAGATCTCTCATATAGATTTAATCTGGCTGTTTTCCTCCCGAAGGAGCGGAGTTGAGGATAGTGAAGTTCAAGGTAGCGTGTGTTTGAGTTTTGTAAGCAGAATAGACATGGAAATTTGAAGCCTAAATTGCACATTCCAGTCTTCTTATGGAAATGGTGAGCAAAGAGGAAGCGGAGCCTTTAGTACTGAACATGTGCCAATTTTTAAATACCGATACAGATCTGGAGAGTTTATTTATAAACACCGCATGTGTATATGTGCACACACGCACACACACGCTTATACATATACATGCCTATGTGTAATGTTTATAAACAGCGTGTCGCATATCTCTCTGCTTCTAGATTCTATTGATGATTGCTTTATTCGTCTTGTGGCAGGCCCATTTAAATGAAAATATGTTCCCCATTTCCTTGCTACTATAAATTCTGCGCTATGGGGAAGTAGCGAAGTGCACTAGCTATACATCCATGGAGAAATGCCCTGTTGAGAAGAGGAGTATTATACAGGGAACAACTGACAGCCCTTCACTTCAGTGGGTACATTTCTCTGTACAGCTGCATCACCACTAATGATAAATGAGTAATGTTTGATAGCTGGCTCCATTGCCTGACAGCTACAGTTTTGGCCAGAGGGCCACGACAGGCTTTAGACTTCTGTTCAAAATGAGTTAAACATATTAGGTATTACGAAGCCACAGAAGCCTCGAGAATGAGTGCTGAAATGAGTTATCAAGGTATGCTCCTGGGTACACAACTTGCAAAGCAGATGTCATTCTAATAATGTGTGATATAGAACATGTCTGGCCTAAACCCTGCTGGATGAAATATGAAGCCCCGTTGGTGATATTTAATACCATTTTATGAGGTGCCATCTTATAAAGACAATGCCCGCCTTATGTGGAATGCTTAAGGTATTTTGCCAAAGGCACTGGGAGGTATCTGAACTAAGTAGAATTTTTATTATTTTATAAGCCTTTACTTTGTAATATTTCTGTTTCTACATTATTGTGGTACTAGCTGCACTAACCCTTTGTCTAGTGAACTTCATGAGCGGTTTACTGATAGATTGACTGATAGCCACGGCTGCCTGTGGATGTAAAGGCCAGTTCCTACCTAAATATATTCTTAGCAAAAAAATAGAGTAAAATAGAAAGCAGACTTCAAAAGGAAATAAAGCTTTACAGGAGGCACTTTTGGAAAAGAGGTCCTTGAAGCTATGAGATCCAGAGGTTTTGGTGTTTTTTAAAGGAGTGAGGCCTGGGAAGGTTGTGAGTTTGTGTATTACAGCTGTAGCATTCGTTTCGTCTTGAATTCCAAAAACTTTGACTTCCCGTTGAGATTTCTGGATCCCTTTGCCGATATCCTAAGCACATGTGCCGAGTCACTTAGCTTAAGGAAGATGACAAGTGTTTTCACTCTCCAGTTCTCTCTTTATTTACATATTTTCATTTAACATTCCTTTTGTGGAACAAAATTGCCTTCTTGTTCAGGTCTGCTGGAAAGCGAAGGCAGAGTGCAAGCGGTTATTCTGAGCAAATTAGGTATCTCCTTCCTGGGATGCAAAGACCGTGCTGACAGCACTGCTGAGTTGAAGACCCCAGTGGGGGCAATACTTACATTTCAGTGATGTTGAGTCAGTGCAACTGGGCTCAGTGCTGAGATCCCATCGCCACTGCCAGAGGATCTGGGACAGTGCAGCAAGGGAGCAGTTTTCTCTTCTTCATCCTACATCGGTCTGTATCTCACGGTCCTTCTAGTCTTCCATGCTTCTCTGTTTTGCCTCTCTCAAGCAAATAGTGCCCATGACCTAGAAAGCAGACTCTCCCCAAAGCGCTCATCAGGGAAGGCTGATGTGCCCCCGTGGCCGCTTTTGCTCAGTGGGATGATCCAGTGGGGTGGCTCTTGCAGGGCAGGCTGGGAACCCCGGTTCTCCTCCCTCCAGGGTCTCCTACTGAGCCATGATCTGACCTCATGAACCCCACAGGACCAGGCCCCCATGACTACTTCTGCCGATCTACTTGTCTGAATAAACATCAGCACTAAAGAAATTACTCGGCTTGGTGAGCCACTGACCGCCGTGTACAATTTCCAGCTTGAAAGATGCCCCTGCACTAAAATATGTGGCAGTTCTTACTCTTAATCCTAACATTCTCCTTCTGTCTCCCGGGCTAAGTGATCTCTTAATGTGTGGTAGTGCAGCCTGATGCGAGGAGGTGTTAGGTTAATTCCCTTTGATAAAACCCTACTAACTTTTTTTTTGCCCTTGAAAAACTTGCTTTCCCTTCCAAATGCATCATCCTGTGAGCCCAAGGTTCGCAGATATTCAGATTCATCTTCCTTTATACCATAAACATGCCAGATATATATAATCCATTTGGACACTGGCAAGTGATGACTATCAGAGACAGAATGGGTACTGAGGGGCCCATAGTTATACAGTAACATCGGCTTGGCAGCAGCTCATTCATCGTGCTAGATGATCTGTCCATCTCCCTGCCTGTGGCTTGTAGCACATAAAATACAGACAAAAAGTCAGACCAAATATTCTGTGTGCAATGCTCTTTGCATCTCAGCCCAGCTTTTCTAGCCTCGGTTTTAAATGCACTCGTGGTCCAACTGTCTGTTCGAGATGCTGCTTTTTGAAAGAAATGTGTCTTAGAAATTCCTGAAAGTCGTTGCTCAGTGTATGACATGTCAAGTTACATCTGCTGTGTCACGAAACATCAGCGTGTTGCGAAAGACCGTAATGAAAGGTGACAAGATACGCTGTAAACAGTTTCGGACGATGTTTTTGTTTATCCCAGAGCGAATTTTGTGCAGTAACACGATCACAGGGAGAGTTTGGCTTCTGTTTCATCACTCAGCAAAACTTTTGCCTGTGGTGATCAGCCAAATGACCCTGAATATTTTGGGCATGAAGGTAGATTAGCCTTCAACGTTTGCAAATGCTCCTGGGACTGCTGTCCCTGCCCCAGTACACGTGGTGGTGGGGCTGTGCTCGGGCAGACCCCGGGTGCCCGCGAAGGCTAAGGAGCCCTTTGTGGCATTTCCCCCCCAGCCCCAGCTGTGTCCCACCACCCATGCAGGTGCTGTGGGGGGGAATTTCCCCCTCAACCCCCAGCACACGTGTGCCTGGCCACGGGGCTCCCTGAAAGGACCCATGCAGTAGAAGTCAGGGTTCCCACGGTGTGCCGGGGTGCTTTGTCGGGCTTTCTTCGCCTCTCTGAGAAAGCTCATAAACTTGATTGCAAATCCTCCGTTTGAGCTGTACAGGTGGCTCATGTTTATCGAGGTTTTCTACTTGGAGCTCATTTCCTTAAAATCTGTCCTTATGTTTGCTAAAATCTACGCAGTCCCTGTTCCAAGCTGCGTGAGGCTTTTAGCTCCTTTTTTGTCTCAGCGTTTTTTGCCTATATTGTTGCAGGAGTTGAATGGGGAAATGCACAGAGCTGGGAGATTAAAGATGTAAATTTTATAAACAGAAATCAAAGGTCCTAAATCCTGAGCAAAGAAAAGCCAACATAAGTATGAACATTAAAAAACATACATAAATAGTACTTCAAGGCTGAATGTGTTAAATTATTCAACAGTTAAGTCATAAGTGTTCTTAAACTTAAGTATAAAAATGCCCTTGACAATATTTCATAGCTGTGCATTTCTTTAAAATATTTAGCATTCTCATTAAAGAGAATGACTTTATTTTATATATTAGTTACACTCCTGCTTGTTAATATGAAGGAATTTAGTAGCAAAGAGCATTCTTATGTATATAAGCCGAAGACAATTTACATATAAAGTTGGACGACTATTCACTTTTTATTTATTTCTGGATCATCTGCATCCACGCATAGCTATAGAACATTTAAACAAATTTGTTCCTTAATGTGTAGTATTAATATCTCCAGCCCCAAAATATCATTTGCTAATGCCATCGCAAAGACAGGTTCATTCAAAGCTACATGGAAGTTCTTGCCTTTGAAAGACTTAATGAACCTTACATTTTTGGTATACTGCACAGTGTAATGCCTATTACATATTCATTGCCAGAATGGAAGATTTCCTTTAACTCTGAGCTTCCTGGTCTAGTTCACTGTAAAACATTGTCAAAAGTCACAAGAGACTTTCACTGAAAATTGTGACTCTTGATAGGAGGATGTAATGGGGAGGTTTAGAATAGAAGAACCAGTGGTATATGGGCCCAGGGGGAATCGTTCTGACAGACAAATGGATGGAAAATACAGTTTTTGACATAATGGGATGAAAAAGTTTATGCCAGAAAGAACTGAATTAAAGTTATTACTTTAAGGAAATTCTGAATTTCTCAAGACCAGTGGTGTTACCTGCGTGCGTTTCGTTTTACTGCATCTCTGCATAACAGGTTTTTAAACAGGGTTGGTTTTGAATTGATTTATACGCTTACTAACAAATCTGTAATAAAAATTGTAGTTACTTTCTTGGAAGTAACCCCAGTAACATCATTTTACAGGGTGGTTCTTTGGGAGCCGGATTTTTTGATCTGTCTGGTTTTTAAAGTGCTGCATAATCAGTTTGCCTCTCAACTCCCTTTTGTAAGGACAGCAAAACAAAAAAGGCTATTATTCTGAGTTTTCCTCTGGAATAGTAGGAGATTGCATAGAGCTATATTATTTTGTATACATTTCTTTTTCTTGGTGTTTTGTGAACTTTGGAAATCAGGAGCTCTGAGATCCCAGAGCCCTGGTGAGACGCAGAAATCAGCTGATGCAGAAACCATTGCAAGATCAAGGCCTTAGTTAAACAAGGCCAGCCAAAAAGGACTGTACTTTTTTCTACTTGTTATTTTTAGGTGATCGCAGGGCTGAGCTGTCAATCAGACACATTTTTAGGGGTGTTGCGCACGCATGTGCATGTGTGCACCCAAGGGTCTGACCGCAGGTCTCTGGAGAGGGGATAGTGCAATAACAGCCTCTCTACCCCGAAGCCTCTGTTTGAGCTATGTTTCATTTTAGCTGGCAGTGACTAAGCCAACGGCTAAAATGCAGAAATAAGTACGGTGGAGAGAGGCCCTCAAAATGGCAAAGATGAAAAATGTGTTAGCGCAGAACAATGAAGTGATGGTAAATCTAAGACTTAGGCACCAGTCACCACTTGTACCATGCTGTTGTCAGAAGTGTGTTGAGATACCTGAGAGAGCAGACTGAGAAAGCGAAGCTAATTATGCCACATTATTCACTTCTGCTCATTAGGTATAGTACAAAGGCCCTGCTTTTTATGTATATATTAAAGTGCCGAGGACTACAGGAACAGATAACTTAATGTTTCTTTTGTCTCAGTGGTGGGTTGATTCAGACAGAAAAATCGTGTTTTCACGGACATGCAACTTTCCACCCTCCAGAATTAGGGATTTCCTCCTGTGTCACCCCTAACAAACAGAAAAAGGCCACTTCCTCCCCCTCGACACCTGGCAAAGCCAAACTAAACGAAAGCAAAGCTCCAGTGCCCCGTGGCAATTCCTCACCCGGTGCCTGTGCGAGGGTGTACGAGATGCTTCCTGCCTTCTCCCTTCTGCTCAGCACAGGCACCTGTGTCGATGAAAAAACTCTTCCTACTTAATCCCTCTTCCCCACATACACTCAATAGCTCCAGAGACAATTTGACAGCCGCAACCTACCCCCCTGTTGACATCCATCCCCAGGTCACATTGTCCCCTCGTGCTGTCGCTTGCCCCTCCATCATCCGAGACCACAGATAGCCGCCCGCTCTCCAGCTGAGTGTCAATGAAATGAATTCAGCTGTTTAATAAACTTTGGATGGTATGTATAATGCATTCGCTCTTAGACGTTTTACCTGCCTCACAATCCTTGTATTGCATTTGGATCTGTAAATGAGCCATTAGGAAAAGATGAACAGGAAGGCAGAGGATTGGTTTATTGAAATTATTTATATATGAGAAATACCTGACTTTCAAAATTCATGGCTCTTTAATGCTCAAGTCACAGAGAACACATTAAATCTAAGAGGAGAGGAACAGGTATCGCACTTCCACACTAAAGGTGAATGAAATCAAATTTGGGCATTGAAATCTACCCTTCTCCACGATGAAAATTGCCTTGCTTTTCTAATTGCGAGCATCACAGAAGTCACTGCTTCAGTGAAATACCCTGCAGCTACACAAAAGGATAGACTGGAGAAGCACACATCTACCAATAAGTGGCACTGAGCATCTACTCCATTTCTCACACAGGTTGGCATATCTCTCAGTGGTCCATCTGGTAGAATTGGATGGCATTTATCAGGAAATAATCCCATTGTGGCATGCCAAAACCTGAACATGAAAAGTACTTGTGCCTAGTGTCAATCATTCACCCTCTGACAGTTCAATAAACATCCTTTCTGTGATGGTTTTCAGGAACACTGACACCCAAAATGCTGGAAACAATGCCAGAGATGGAAATGACAATGCTTCTGTGACACATCAAAAGGGACCGACACAACCTGGCATGGATTTTGCCAAGTGTTGCTTAGCAATACAGCGCGCTTGTGGGCCGCTGGCGTGTCGGGATTAGCTGCGAAGGGAGTGATATTCACACCTTTGCTGAAAATGCATCCTTCCCGAATAAAGGAGTAAAAAGTAGGGAAGTGCAGCATCAGCAGGAGCAGGGGATGCTGCAGCCGCAATATACAATTTTAGGCTTCTGAAAAGCCATCTGCCCTCCCCAGTTGTCTTCCTTGGGCATGGAAAGATCAAGTGCCTCGTCCCAGCGCCACGAGGTTGCGGTCCTGTCCGGCCCAGGTCATGGTCTCGGAGAGTACAAGGAGGTTTCATGGCCCTTTCCTGTCAGGGCTCAGATCAGAGGGGGCCAAACTGTGCTACCAGCAGCTCTTGCAGGAGGTATGTGCAGGCAGAATTTGACCTGGACTCGTTGGCTGCTGGTGCTCAGGGGATGGTGACAACATATGAGAAGAAAGCCTGAACCTGGAATTTGGAGGTGAATAACCAATATCACTCCTAACAAAGTGTGAAATAGGGACGATTGTTTTAACAGTGTAATTGGTGGTAGTAGTAAGAGGATGCAAGGAGCTCTCGGTAACAAAAGAAAAAACTTGTTCCCTTGCCAAATTACCCAAGTCAGCCCCTCTCCTCAGGTGCTGGATGCTGCCCGTGTCTCTGCAGCCACCCCCACCCCACCTCGTGAGGGATCTTGAAGGGCGAAAGCAGCATTTCCAGAAAAACAGAGCGCGCTATGTGGCTGGAGGGAAAATGTACTATTTTATATTGCAAGCACTACTTTGCCACTGAGGAGGAAACTGAATTGGGGGAAGTGAAATAACTTGCCTGAAGCCACTGACAGACCTGGGAACTAAACTCTGGCCTCCTTAATGTGCCAAATCCTGGAGCAGAGGCTCACGAGGTCTAACCAAATCGCCTTTTATCTGTGTGCCTGGTAAATGGGAGTGGGAGGAAATGTCTGCATATCAAATAAGGGGGTTTTGTCCATCTTGAAATTCCAGGTTTCCAGATCCAGGAATCAGCTGGTGCCTGGAGCACATAAACTGCCTTTTTGGTGTGGTGAGGACAGACCCGCAGGTCCAAAGGCAGACGTGCCAGCCAAGCCTGTCCAAACAGAGGTGCTCAGATCTGCTGCTAGTCCGGATCTTCGAGGGAGGCAACTGCCCGGGGAGGCACTTGTGGGGCAGTGCAGGTTTGCCGCTACCCCTTTTAGCTCAGGGCTGTCTAGTCCATAGGCACTGTGGTGATGGCGGTGAGGCTGCAAATACCATGGAGAAGGTGCTTTCAAACAGACAGAGTGCTCCGAACAGAAATCCTGAGGTGTGCAGATTCTTATATATACTTATGACAGTTTTCCAGAGAGAAGTGCAAGCTAACTCCATCAGTGCCTTTGAGCCTTGACTTGTTAATTGGCATTACTTCTAATTCCCAGCTATATTTTAAGGTATGAACCTAAGGAATTTTAAAGTCATTATGTGGGTGAGGGACTGATAAAAATAAATCCTTCAGGTTTGAAAGTGGCAGAGAGGGAATAAAAGGTGTTAAGAAATCTAGGAGTTTTCAGCCAATTGGTTCAAAAAAGCATCCGGGTGGACTGCAGTTCCTGGAGAAAGGTCACTGATACTACTCTGGGTACCTCTTTTTATGAACTTTATGCATCACATAAAATAAATTTAAAGCAGTTTAATTTAACAGTCTAATTAGTCATGGCTTTTTCATCTTGTCTATTTAACTATACATGGAACAAAGAGAAAGACAGAGGGCTAAATTCAGAGCTGGCACAAATCAGCCCTGCAAGTCAAGGAAGCCGTTCTTGCTCATCCAGGACTGAATGCAGACGCTGGTGGCCAAATTCGTGTCTGGGGATAACACCCCTAATGTCTGGAGACTTGCACCACAAATGAATTTGGCTGCCAGGAATTAACTCTCTGCAGAGCGGATCCTTGGGTCTCAGTGTGCAGAGCGTGAGACAGGCGAGCTGAAATATGGGTAAAACACTTGGGAGAAATGGTTTAAAGATTTGAGATAGTTTGGAACAAAACTCCTCTGTGTGCTGGCTTCGCGAAGACTCATGCAAGCATTTCGCTTCACTTCAGTCTGCTTAATTTACGCCCCCTTTCGCTTTAAATTTCAATGTTCACATAATCGCACGATCTCAGGCAAACAGCAGTCACATGAATGCACCCTCCACTGGAAATGAGTGTCTTTCTACTGCCTTTGATGTGGTTATATTGGTTATACCATTACACTAAATCGTCTCTTATTCTTCAGCTCATGTACGCAAACCCACAACATTAGCCAGGTATGGGTGCAGAAACATAAATCGATCCATGTTTACGAAGGTGATGTTTCTAAGCAGATTTCCAGCTCATAAAGTCTTAGGCCAGCTAAAACCTAGACCTCTAAGTCCATAGTTAGATTCTGGTATTTGGGAGGGTTGTGATCCTGCTGCCAGCTTTCATTAGCAAAACAAGTTATTTTTCAAATGTTGTAGATTGTAGCAGAAATCTGTCTCCCGTCGGTGGAAGCACAGGTCTCATTTATTTTGTGATGTCCTTTTGCAAGAGCATGTACCGGGGCAGGTCGCCATCTGATGCTGACAGGCAGTGAAGGGGCTTGGGGGGGGACCGAGGTGGCTTAACTGTGTGTCACCCCAACCCTGGGTGGCACAAGAGTCCCTTCCAAATGGCTCTTTTCAAAGTTCCTGCAAGTTACCATTTCCACAGCCAAAAATGACTACAACAAACAACACGAGCACAACAAAGAAATTCAAATATATCTTAAACTGCCTAATAATTAACTGTGTTCAATTAGTCCCCGGGGTGCTCTGTGCTGCTGTGTGGTCTCCCTGGAGGCACCGCCAGCACCACAGCGGTGAGTTAATGAGTTCTGGTTGTGTCTTGTCCACAGACTCGGCTGCCTTGCTGCGTTCCTCCTCTGGCCCGGTGTTCCTAAGAAGAATACCCACTTCTGAGGACTTTCTCTCTTTTTCTGCTGGAAGCCAATGAAATGCTCGGTCCTCCCCTGTAACACATTTCCAAGGCGCTGACACTGCAGTGCTGTGTGAATGTAGGGTTCAGACCCATGCCCCCTTCTTGGGCACCCTGACTGAGCTTGTCTGGTTGGTTGCAGGGTGCAGGTCCCCACATCTGTCACATAAAACCTAGGTCTCTGTTTTGCCAATATAGTTTCAAGAGAGTGACTTAATCCTCTCTTTTGGGGAGGTCTGTAGACATCAGTGTTTCCTGTCAGGTCTAGCATCTGTTGAAGTTATTCCTGTTTCTTATGAAGCTTGGTGTTGCCAGGCTGTCAGGCCTTTTTGTGCATATTTCTCTTACCTTAAATTCATGTTTCATTTAGCTTTTGCACAGCAATACACTTCTCAAAGTTTTTTTAAGCTCTGATTATACTTTTATCCTTCTTTTCTTTAGGTTCAGCCAGCGCCTGCATAGACCCTGGACCTCTACAGAGTCAAGAAATTGCATTTTCCTGTGAAATGCTGCAGGATCCAAACAGCATCACAGGAAAGAGCCCCCAAAGGGAGTCCTGAGGGTGAACGAAAGGGACCCGGTGGACACATCCAACACAGGAACGTACTTCGCGTTAGCCCATCTTCCAGACGCATCTCTCTGTAGGTAATGGAAAATGTTCTCTTTTTATACCTCTACATAAACACCATCACGAAAGGATGAGGGGCTGCATCAGCTCCTTCAGCCCTACTCTGCTGGGAGGTTCCCCACTTCTTGGAGCCTCCCACATCTTCTATGAGTTTTCCTCTCCTGCCTCTCTGATAAGTGTCCTGCACACACTCGCTAGAAGTCCACAGCCGCTATCTTTTGAGATTTAACTTTTTAATTTCCTTATTGCTCCTGGCTTTTCTTTTCCTAATACCACTGGGGTTGGCCCCACACTGACTTGTGCAGTGTTGCTAGACTTACAGCCACTAACTCTCTAAACTCTCTTTTCCCTCTCCAAGCTGAGTCCACCCATGCCCAGACGCAACAGCGGCAGTTGGTACCAGCCAGACTGGGGAGCTGGTGCTGCTGCTGATGGCATTTTGCTTTCCCCACACTCCACTGCTGCACATCCCCTCTCCTGTAGCATTTCCCACAGAGCGGACAGTTTAATGGACTGTTTTCTGCAGACTCTAACCTTTACTGCTTCATGCCCTTCTGACTCAGTACTGTTTTCTTGCAGTACTTTGTATGAAGTGTCTCACAGTGCTGCTTTCCAGGAACTCTGTTCTGGACGTAATTAATTCCTTTGTGTGGCAAATTTTAATTGTTTTATCAAGGGTTCTTTTCTGAGTTTTCCAATCTCTTTATTTACGTCAAATCCCAGCCATAATGTGTTCCTTCTAAGAAGGAACTCAAACCTGAAAATTGTTAGATTGGCACTACGACCTCATGTTACTAACAGACTCTTCTATGGTTTCACCTGGAGTTTGTACCATGTTATTTTTTTCTATTGAAAGATACTGACCTATTGCATCTCTGATGAGAGTGGAGGCTGAGAGTGGGAGGCCCAGTCAGTGTAAGACTGAAAGAGCCGGAGGCCCACTGAGTGAGAGGCCGAGAGAGGGGGAGGCCCAAGGATTGGAGGCTGAGAGAGGGGGAGGCCAAGAGAATAGAGGCTGAGAGAGTGGGTAGGCCCAGTGAGCGGGAGGCTGAGATAGTGGAGCGTGAGAGAGTGGGAGGCCCAGAGTGTGGAGGTGAGAGAATGGGTGGTCAATAGCGACAGGCCAGGAGAGTGGAGGCCCAGTTTGTGGAAGGCCCAGTGGTTGATTAAGAGGCCCAGAGTGGGAGCCCAAAGAGTGGAGGCTGAGTAGGAAGCCAAGAGCGTGTGGTCCCAGAGAGTGCTGAGAATATTGGTGGCTCCAAGTGTGTGAGGCCTAGAGAATGGAGGCCAGGAGAGTGGCAGGTGAAGATGGTGGAATGCCAATAGTAGAGGTCCTGTGAGTGGGAAGATGGTAGTGGGAAGGCCAAGACAGTAGAAGCTGAGAGAGTGGGAGTCTGACAGTGGGAGACTGGAGGCTGAGTGTGTGGGAGGCCCAGCGAGTTGAGGCCTAGTGAGCATGAGGCCCAGAGAGAGAAAGCCCAGTCAGTGGGAGGCCCACAGAGCGGGGCCCAGCAAGGTGGCTGCAGCGAGGGGAGGCCCAGGGAGGGGGCGGCTGGAGGAGCCAGAGGCCAGCGCATGCAGGCCCAGGCAGCACAGGCCCTGTGAGTGCCTCAGAGAGTGGCTGCAGCAATGGGCAGGGCACATGTGTTTACTCAAGGGGTAATCTGCTCCTCAGCTATGCTCTTGCTGTTTTTCCCCCTAAATACTCAATTTCCCGCTCAGTGCCCACTGGCATGCACATGTATGTGACCCCCCCACCTGAGATGTGGGCACAGTCTGTCTCAGCCCGTGCGCTGTGACTCCAGCCTTCGAGCAGGCTCACTCAGCTCCAGAAGGCTCGTAACTCCCAAGTTGTGCCTAATCAGGCAGCATCTGAGATTAATTGCAAGGGCTTTTCTCTACCCACCCACAGAGATAAATGCAGAGGAGCCAATTTGGTAATTGCCCTGAGTTCTGGTGTGCTTCTGAGTTGTTCCTGGGCCAGGATAAGGCTGGGTGAGGGAATATTTGCTGAGGTACGGACTAAGCACTTTCTGCTGCTCTGGCTGATAAAGATACCATGGTGTCTTTAATGGGGCAGAGCCAGGGAAAGGGGCATTAGAAAGGGACCTCGTGAGAGAGGTGGGCTGGGAAGGGGTCGGGAAGGTTGTCACAGGTGAACATAATGATGTTATAAATAAGAGAGGGGAAACTCCTGCTTTGGCTTTGCTTTGACTCCCTCCTGCTTTCAAACAGCTTTGAAACCTGCTGCTGGGGTTTCCTATGGCTGCCTCATACCTGAAAGAAGGGGGCAACTGTTTTGGTCTTCACCCTTGAACTGGCTGCACCTCAGATGTGATATTGTGATGGTGTCCCACCTGATGATGCCATTACCCAAAGGTGAGGTGCTCTTGTTTGTTTTTGGTAATTTACAGTGTTGTCAGGTTGGTGTGGGACATACATTGCTGTGTCATCAAAGGTGCTGGGTTGCAAACAGAAATAAGGATGAGGTGGGAGCAGAGATGCCATTTGAAGTTGGTTCATGCTTTACTGGCTGTAGGTAGGTAGAGAGGGAAAAGCAGCCTTGGCACCTGTTAGTGGCTATTAAAAACTCCCATGTTCTGCTAATCTGTGCTCATAAAAGGCCATCTGCTAATGCTCAAAGGTCATTAAGCTACCAGCCCTGTTTACTCCTCCTGCATTGCTGGGCCAAGCCTTTCTGAGAAAAGAGAGCTTAAATGGTTATTATGGTGGCGCCTGTTCATGCTGCTGTGTGGTTAAAGGCCTGTCAGTATTTTCATTAGAAACCCAGACTTTCAGGGCTTTTTAAACTTGACCATTAAAGTGCCTGCTTCTTGTTGTCTGTGTAGGCTCTGGTGCAGCCTGGCAGGTTTCAGGGACAGAGAGAATTCTTGTAGGCACTTTTTTTTTTTACTTTTGTTTTAAGAAATCAATCCAGCTTCTGTTTTAATTTGAGGAATTGAGAAGTTCAGAAAGCTTTGGTCTGGGGTGCTCTGGCAGTGCTGCTTTAACTCAGCCATGGCTGCATTTTGGACAGGGAAGTTTTGTGTTGGATTGGTTTATGGTGAAACTGTTTAATCTTTTATGTTTTCTATGCTTTTTCTTTCTTTGCTTTGTAATGAAAATACAAGACCATTTTATGTGCAGCTCTAAGGACTACTTTTTTGCTAGAGGTGCAGCGCTGTACTGGGTGTTGCTGGCAGGGTTACAAGAGTCAGCAGTGTGGTCTGCCTGTACAAATGAGCCTGTCCCCAAGCAGGCAGTATTTGTGTCTCAGATGGTCCGAGCGCTACAGGTGGGTTAGGGAAGAAGCTGAGACCTGAACTCTGAATTGCCTTGATTTCGTAGGTTTTAGTCAAACCTTTAAGGTTACATTAACATAGTTTTCTTGTGGTTAAATGGAACTACCAAAAACTTCAATAATTCTTTTTTTCCTTCTGAGACTTCCCATCGATAAAATGAGATGTAGCTGCTCAAGTTTTTATCCTTCATTTCTGATAATGATGGTGTCTGTCTCATAAAAACCTGCCTTTTATCTTCCCCAATTAGCTGAGTCGCTGCACCCTTGTGCTGCAAAGTTCTGAGTGTGCTGCAGCCTCTTCCCAAGTGCAGTCAAAGCGCCGTCTCCCCTTCTCCGTGGGCCCAGCCTGTCCACAGCACCCACCCTCCAATCTCCACTCCCATTGGCATGGGTTTAATCTTTTGCTTTCTGCGTAATATAAAGAAGAAACGTAGGTCAATGAATAATGAAAGCTAATTCAAAACCTAGACTCTTACAGTTTGGTCTCTGCTGCCTTTTATTTTAAATGGACCTTCTCTCACATATTGGTTTAAATTTTTTTCTGTAGTGTTGGGTGTGTGTGGTTTTTTTTTTTTTTTGCTTAATGCATTCAGACTTTCCCTTGTGCATTTCATGGGGTTTTTCATCTGGGATTTAGGGGAAGTTCACACTGATGTCTGTGATTCACTTGTTCTTCAGATTGTTTTTATTTCTGTTCTGACTGAGCTCCGAGGCCAGCCAGGGACAGGATGCTGTTGTGCTGGCCACTGTGTATAAATAAGGAATATGGGCTGCCTTGGAGAACTAAGAGTCATGAAAGACCATGCAAAATGGAGGGAAGGAGTGTATGTCACTTTTTTAAAAACAACCTTTCCAAACCATGATGCTGAACTCTTTTTAAAAAAAAAAAAAAAAATATAATCCCAAAGTCTCCCTAACTCAGCAGAGTAGTTTTTGCCAGAACACTCTTCTCACCAGCCAGTCCTTCTTAAATCTATAACAACCCAACAGGTAGTTAAAATAGTCCCGACTAATCATAACCAGGACTGCTGGCTTCTTCTGAGCTATTGTTCTGATTATGCACCACAGCCAGAAGCTTCAGGAGGTATATAGACAAAGTAGTTAGTGTAAGAACTCAAAACAAGAACAACTACAGACCTGTTTTATAGCAGTTTAATAAAAAACAAAACAAAAAAAAAAGCAGGCCCTGGGTCTCTGCTGCAGATGTGTCTCAGTTCCCTGCTCCAGTACTTCCTATCCAACTATTTTCAACCTTATTAAACAGCGGAGAGAGCCTTTGGCTGTGGTGGTGGAGCTCACCCGCCTCTCGTTATAGACTTTCTTTGGTTTATATCTGTCTCTCAAGTGCAAGTCTGCAACATGGTAGGCTTCAGTTGAATGTAATCCTTGTACAGATCCATCTTGTAGAGTGGGTTGCTTTAAAGGAGTCTGGGGCTGATGGTAACCTCCAAGTGGGGGAAAGGGGAAGCAGTTATTCCCTCCTTGGTGTTTCCATGCTGTTCAAATTTCAGTTGCATCTTCTAAAAGTATTAATTTACTGAAATTGCAGTTTACCAAAATTGAGATTTACCTTTCTCCTTGGCTTGTGTAAACAGCCCTGCTTTTGACTGGTCTTTAGTCTTGGTTTCTGGCATCATTTGGGACAGCCCGCTGCCAAGGTGCTGATTGCCAGAGGTTTCACTGCAAAGGTTTGTCTCACCTGGTACATGCAGAACAGTTTGACATGGCAAAAGCTAAGTATTATCTAAATTATTATAAAGTGGACAATAATTAGGAGTGATCAGGGGAGAACAGCAAATGATGGATCTCTCTGATCCACAGACTGAGACATGACTGTAGCATAGCAATGTGAGTACTGTGTTTGGGTAAGAAAACCTCGGTGGGATGGCCACCACAGCCCTGGGAGGGCTGCAGGGGAGGTGGAGGTGGCTATCCAAAGCAGCTCAGCTTGGAGCTAGTTTGGGTGGCTTTGCACTTAGCAGGCAGAGCTAGTGAGCAGTGTGGCAAGATGATGTCCTCTTCTGGATTTTCCTGCCATGGGCCACATCATCAGTTGGTATAACTCGCTGTTGCTCTGTTGACTTCAGGAGAAGACTGAATTACAGCATGTGTTACAAATTGAGATTTTAATCTGGATTTTCTTGAAACACATAAAGTGATAAGATTTGTACAACCTCACACCACTATTGTAACATCTACTGTTTCAGGAAAGGTCTCTTTTTTAAAAAATACAGTCTTTTAAAAAAATGTTTCAGTTCTTTTATTTATTTTTAACTGTATGTCAAATGCTGTGCAGAACTTGTGAATGTAAGAAAACATCTCTTCTTCAACAGACGTGTGGTACAGCAGCTGAAAGTGCGAGGACAGAGGGTGTAGCATAGAGCACAGCCGGCCCCCCTCCAAGCCCCCAACCTGCAGGGAGTGGTGTGATGGTCAGTAGCCCTGAGACCGGCTTAGCCCCGCACCCTGACAAAATTTGCTGCTGAAGATAAGAAGTGAAGGCTTTAAGCTAGTAAATTGGTGAAAGAAAATAGATGTGGCTGTCGTGATAGCATAGGAAGCCAAGCCTGGGACTCTCTGGGATAAGAGACTATGGGAGGAATTGTCTTGTGGTAGATACAGTAAGGTATTTGGAAAGGCAATGATGCAGTGAACAACCATCCTTAGTGCTGGAGTGATGGGAAATGCCATTTTTTTTCCCACTTTATCCCTCTGTTTGAACCAAGTACTAAAAAAGGTGTTGCATATTTTTGTAGTAGTCAGCACTTAAAACATTTTGGTTCCTTATAGGTACTGACACAGTCTGCTTTGGTGGCACACACGAAAGCAAACAAGGAAAGAGACAGAAAGCCCAGGCAATTCCTTGGATGTCTTGTTTTGTCGAGGCTATAAAGGGGAGGAGCAATTTGTTGGGATTCTTGCTCAGCGCACACAGCCAAATTGTTGGCAAGTTTTGGAGTTGAGGGAAAAAATATTTTGCCTGGGGAAGGGCAAGGGATTTCACTTTGCAGATATGCTTCTGGTTTACTGCATATATTTATTTGTTTATCTCTTGCTTAGGACTGTTGGGTAGGTCTGCTCCATAGGATTAAATCGTATCCCAAACCTTCCTGGCTTTGTGACAGTACAAACATTATTGGATTTAGTTCCCTTCTGCTTATCCACTTCCCGTCTTCCAAGATCCCCATTATTATAATAATAATACCCACAAAACTCCTGCTCTGAGATCAGCAGGGTTTAAGTGCCAAAGCAATCAACAAAACATACCTGGTCCTTTTAATCTCCTTTAATCCCATCATGTGGGACTATCCCAATAAATGATCATGTATCCAAAAATTCTTTCTCTGTAATGACACTTGATTTTTAGCTCACAGTTTTCATGAAACTGTCTCAGATATGAAAGAAGATGTACTGGGACCTTCTTAAGCCATCAATAAAATAAAAGTTTGGGTTGAAAAATTATCTTATAGAATAAAATAGAATAACAAAAATCCATTGTTATCTGTGTTCCAGAAAATGATTGTGTTTTGTTTAGCATTTTAGTTAGAAATGATGTATGACTACATCATAAAACACTTATATTGAAAAGATCTTCTCACCCTGAATTCAAAATATATATTGTACTCTCTTATCATCCAGTCATTTTAGACTGAAAGTTAAAAATGCCCATCCTGTGGTAGTAGTTGCCGGTATTATATCTTATAGCTGATATATTCTTCTAATACTTTTACTTAAAAGGCCTATTACTCAAGGCTTGTGAATGTAGGCATTTATTTTCTTATTGAAAATGGTAATGCCATCGATAGCATTTTTGTATTTAGATTGGCATTTACGGTTTTCCTCTGGGCTGCTGAGGGTCAGCTCAACTCGGTCTCTGGAAGTTTGGGCCATGTCTGTGTACCTCGTTGAAGAGGGGAAAAACTTTCCATGGGGTAAGAAGCAGCGGAGAACAGGAGCTTGTATTGTTTTGCCAAGGCATGGGCTATGCTTTCTGCTGTTGTTTTGGGCATATGTGGAAAAACACTCAATTTTAAAGAAAATCAAGCGTTAGCAGAATAAAGGGTGGCCCATGCCATGGTTCAAAGTCTTGAGGGCTTGAGCTGTCCAGGAGTTTTCACAAAAATCTGTGTATCAGGAGCAGGCAATGTGACAAAAAGCAGGACTCTGCAACATCCTGGTTTGATGTTTTAGAGATGAAAAGTTTCTCCTGCCTGAGGCATAAATTTTGGCTTGAATGAGAGAGCCTAACCCTAAGGCAAAGATGCTGGGACCTAGATTCCTGTTACTGGTTTGAACCATGCAGAGCAGAGGCTTATAACTGACTTTATTGTGTCCTAAGTGAATGACCTCACCACTGAAAAGTGACTATTGTAAGGAAAAAAAAAAGGAAAAGGGAGTTTTTTCTGGTGGTGAGGTGTTTTTTGTTTTGTTTCATTTTCTTTTTTCTCCTAAAGAATCTGGATCCATGCAGAACATCAGCATCTCTGAAAATTTGAAGTTTCACAAGGATGAAAAAAATAAACACTCTCCCACACATTTGATAAAGAGTGTTCGACTCAAGTCATAGGAGAGTGTAAAGCAGAATTGGGTAAAACGAGGCCAGTTGCTGTTGTGGGAAAGCAAATGTAGGCAGAGGAGGGAAGTCTGCAAAGTAACTAACCTGAACGCTCCTCTCTGGCCTGCAGAACAATTTACTGAAGGGATGGTTAAACGGCACAGATTAAGCTCATTAATGGTTCAGATATTTGCTTGGTTTACACAATGCTGTCCAGCAAATTATATTGACGCTTGACAGAATTATGGTCATTATTTATTTTGCTATAAGCCAGATTTATAGATATTTGTAGCTTTTGTAAGACTAAACATAAGAAACATTAATAGCTTTACTAATTATATCACTGCTTTAGAGATATAAATAGTGATAAAAATGCCAAGTAAAGTGAGCTAGTAAAACATTTTAAAGAGAATTTTAAAGTGAGTTACTGATTGATGATCCCTTGGGTGAGCCTTAACTTTTGAATGTGAGAGCAGCGCTTCCCACTAGGGCACGAGTGCCTTTTACCTCCATCAACTCTTCGGGGAGAGATGAGGAAGAACAATAGTTGTATTGAACGACTGATTATTAAATCAGATTGCATAATCTGAGAAATATTGAAATCCTATAATAGCGTAAACTGAGGCTGAACTTATTACAGCACAACAGGGTTTTGTGTTTGTTTTTTTTTTTTTTTTTCCCACCTTCACCTTGTCCTCAACCCCTCCTGCCTCCTGGATGGTTTATCTGCACTTCTTTGTCTCTTATAGCATGCTAAAATTGCAACCTCTTTAGAGCAGGAGCTGCCTTCTCCCTCTGTCTTATCACAGACAGGCCCTAGCACAGCACAAATCTGATGAGGAATTTGGGGTCCTAACAACAATAAGGAATAATAATTTCATGGCTGTTAAAAAAAAAAAAATCTTTAATTGATAAACAGTTGTCTCCACAGGGCTATAAACAAATTAAAGGTGTTTTTTACACAGCTGTCAATTGAAAAATCTGTTTGCCTAACTATTGATCCTGGTTTTGCTGTGAGCACCCTTTTAAAGAGGGAGATAATGAGTGAGAAAAGAGTTAATAAATGTTCAGCTATTACCGCAAGCATGAATGAAAATCCATCATCAGTTTAAGTGCTGGATGGGCTCTAGACGATAATCCAAGCTTGTTTGACCATGATCAGTGCCACTGTGGAGAAACCTGCAGGGCCCTGGGAGCTGTGATCCTTGGGGACGGTGTGCGGTTCACTTTTCTCTGATATTACAGCATTGTAAAGCTCTGAGTTTTATTTTTCACTGAATTTAGAACTGACCTGGTTGAAGCTCCCTTGAAGCTAGCAGAAAGACTTGCAGTCTCTAATGGCATTGGGATCAGGATTGCTGCGGTGCTTTCTTGGAGTGAAATGCTGGTGGGAAATTTCTCCCAGGTGGGGGAAAAAACAATTTTCTTCTCCCCCCTCCCCCCCCCCACCCCCCTTTCTTAGATATTGACTGTCTC